>NC_090336.1:43210275-43510275 GCF_035084215.1 Heptranchias perlo
CCTGAAAATGTATTTGATCCTTCAAGAACACTCAACCAAAAGAACAATTATGTTACTTTGGAATATGCATCAACCATAAATGGATGAGCGCTGCTGGGTTCCCCATTTAAACAGTCAGACTCTGCGAAGAACTCAGCAGAAGGTTCAGAAATATTAATATTAAAGAGAGTGATGCGCTGAAAGACTAACAGATCTTTTCAGTACTGCAAATATTTAAACTTCAGTGATCCGAAAATTGATGCATTATTTAATAAACATAATAGGCAAGAAAAATAATTGGTGCTTCAATGCAATAAATTATTGAAAGATTATCACATATAGTGTTTAATATATTTTCAGTTTGTCTTATGAGAAATCTTTTATCTTTCAAGTAACAATGTAAAATTTGAATGTGAAGGTTCCTCCTTCTCCTCAAAAAATCATTGTGTGTTGAGATTTGTACTTGCCTTATGGATTGCCAGATTTACCCAACCATGAGGAATTTTATTGCTTCTGCAAGACTTCCGGCCAGGTAAAATATTGCACTCGCAATGCTGTGCTGAACATTGAGCGAACTCCAGCCACAGTATCCTAAATAAAGTAATTCAGTAGAAAAAACTCCACTGAAACAAATGTTTGATGTCCTCCAACAAGTTTGCTAGAATAGTGCACAATGATGTAGGACTTCAAGATGTACCAAGTGTGCCCCCTTGGCTCAGTGTTAGCATTCTCGCCTCTGAGTCAAAAGGACCCACTCAAAACTTGAGCACACAATCTAGGCTCAAACTTCATTGCAGTACTGAGGGAATGCTGCACTGTCAGGAGTTCTGCCTTTCAGCTGAGATGTTAAATCGAGGTCCTGTTTGCCCGCTCAGGTGGATGTAAAAAATCCCAATGGATTTTTTGAAGATAAGCTGGAGAGTTCTCCTGGTGTCCTAGTCGGCATTTATCTCTCAAACACCAGAAAAACAGATTGTTCTCATTGCTGGTGTGTGACCTTGCTATGCGCAAATAGTCTGTTGCATTTGTCCACATTACAACAGTGACTACACTCTAAAAGTGCTTCATTGTCTGTGAAGTGTTTTGGGATATTGTAAGCATGTAAAGGGCGCTATATGAATGCAGTTCCTTCTTTCATTATGCCATCCTGTGATTTTTTTTTGTTACCTGCATCATCATTGTGTTGAAATCAAGACCCAGCACATAATTTCCTATTCCAACCCATTTTTCCCAGGACGTCAGAATTGTGGAATTCTTTACCTCCTTCAATCCTTCTTCCTCTAATAATTTACAAGGTTTTAAAAGGCCAAGCTAGACATTACTTAACCACAACTTACTTAATGTTGAACAAAGGGAAAACACTACTTTTCTGATTCCTCAAATGTTTATACTGAGGAAACAAGCTTTCATTCTCAATGGTGCAGAATCCCAATCTAATGTTTTAACAGCAATCACCATAGTGAAGATTGTAGTGAAAATATTTTGCTTTTTTACGTGACCTACTCTTGCTGGGACGACGTCCCCATCTCCAATTTTTCCTGATGTTACTGAACATTTCAGGTCGAATAAGGTAGCAAGAAGATCAAAATAACAGGCTTACTACTAGAAATGCACATTCCATTGGCAATAAACCGCAGCCAGCAAAATCCCAGCCATGGAAATTAGATATAACTTTTAACATTTAACATGGAACAAATTCTTGGGATGTACAACAGTGATAAAGTCCATCACTATGGGCTGTACTTGACCTTGAGCTTCGGTTGCATAAATGCCAAGGTGTAAAATGGGCTGCCAATTTACTATCAGCACATTTCATGCTGCCGGCAAAAAACAATTTCACCCTCATCATGTTGTGGTTGTACCCCAGCATATTTTGATTGGTAAGTGTAGTTAGGAAGAGGGTGTATTTTTTAATATCACTCACCCCCAATGCACACCCTATTTAAAAGGAATTTCCTATGGAATTTGTAAAAAGTCAAGATACCACTTACATTTCTGGGAGAGATCGTTAGTCTCCTTTCCCTTAAATCCTAGGACTTAACTGTCAAAAGTTTCGAGCATCAGTGTTATTCAGCCTTCCAACCCCCCCTCCCCCATCCACCTAAATAATTCCTAGCAAATAGACCAATCAAGTTGCCTCAACCCCTTGACCCACATTGCTTCCAGTGCAAACACAGTCATGGTTATAAAGACCTGGGTGTATCAATACACTCCTCCCACAAGCACCATGCAATCATATTCTGCAATAGCTTCATAAAATATGTATGTGAAAGTACATCTTTGAGAATTCAATTAGAAAAGTATAGAGGAAATCTTGTATTAGAGGTACACAAATACAAAGAAACCCCACAAATATAATTTGTATGCATGGGCAGAGGAGCCAGTGGTGGGACTGATACCATTTCAAACAGTTAATTCTATATTATGGCAAAGTCCTTTGCCATTTCCAGAGAGGAGACTTGAAGGGCACTTTGAACAACATAAATGATATGAATTCTTGAAATTCACCGGGTTTTCTCAAATACTAGAATTGTTTTCTGTGCTCAGCCAACAAAAGGGTCGGGAACCAGAAGACACAGATTTAAGATGATTGGCAAAAGAACCAGAGGCGACATGAAGGCATTTTCTTTATATACGCACCGAGTTGCACTGGAATGCACTGCCTGAAAGGGTGGTGAAAGCAGATTCAATAGTAACTTTCACAAGGGAATTGGATAAATACTTGAAGGGAAAAAATTTCCAGGGCTATGGGGAATGAGCAGGGGAGTGGGACTAATTGGATAGGTCTTTCAAAGAGCCGGCACAGACACGATGGGCCAAATGGCCTCCTTCTGTGCTGTATCATTCTATGAATGTAAGGAATCTTACAACACCAGGTTATAGTCCAACAGTTTTATTTGAAAATCACAAGCTTTCGGAGGCTTTCTCCTTCGTCAGGTGACACTCACCTGACGAAGGAGAAAGCCTCCGAAAGCTTGTGATTTTCAAATAAAACTGTTGGACTATAACCTGGTGTTGCAAGATTCCTTACATTTGTCCACCCCAGTCCATCACCGGCATCTCCACATCATGTCATTCTATGAAAAACATGCTTATTACAAAGTTTTTCTTCTATTTCCAACTTATCCTCCCTACAACTCACTATTGCAATGAGTATCAACAACTAGCTTGCCTCAGAACCAAAGAATTCCATCAAAAGTCAAATCCAGAGAGAGAGAAATGATTTGCATTCTTGGAATATTAAAAGCCAATACGGAACTGTTTGTAATGAAGAATCACAGAGTTAACTTTTGCATGCAGCAAGTTTTCTTCCACAGTTTGAATGGCATGTTAGATATAGTTGTAAGAATCAAAGCAGTATGTTATCTTAAGAACACAATCCAGCCGTTAAATCACTTTTCTTATATTATAGCACATGTAACCTCTGAAAAATTGTTACATATTAATAATGGGACATTCATACATATTCCAGTGCACCCATGGCCAAACCTAAGTCTTCCTTCAATATGCTTATCTGGGAGTCGTATGTTTCTTTGTGTGGAGAGAGAAAACAAAGATAGAATGAGAGGCAACTGATACTCCACATTCATTTCTATGGTGCACCGGGACTGAACACAATGGTAGTCATTTTATCCACTAATTAAGAACAGATCTCACCAATAGTTCTAATTTTTCTAACATCCAGCGATGAAAGAAAGCAATTTTTTTTCTAAAGATCACAAGAGTATAGGCAGCTCTTTAGCCATCCTTCCTGAAAGTGGCAACTCATGCTGGGCTCCAGTGGCAACCATCCAGTAACTTGATAAAGTGACCATTCTCCACGAGTCTGTATGCTGAACATTGTATGCTGCACACTGTATGCTTTAGCTATGGAGTTATCACAGCCTTACCTGATTATGTGTTCACCCGGCTTTCACACAGGAGTCACTCACTAAAGACCAACACCAAGAACACGGGCTCATTTTTTCCCACTCTCCTATAGTTTACAAATGCTAATACAATGTTTGTTACTCCCTCCCCTCCACCCCCACCCCACCCCAGTGCTGTGCAGCAAGGTTTAAGTCCACCCTTACTCTTCCGTATTGACATTGCCATTTTCCAAACTAGCCATCTTTATGATCATTCTCGGTGATTCTGACAATTGCTGTTAAATTATGAGCAGTTTGTGCTTGAATTTATGCTCACTATAAAGTGGATTGAAACAGTCCAAAGTCAATTCACGTAGTTTGAGGAGATGTGGCCACTGCTGGCTCGCCATTATTTTCAGAGCAAAATCCGAACCCTTGTCTTCAGTCCCTGCCACAAACTCCATTCCCTAGCCACCAACTGCACCCCTCTTCCTGGCTACTGTCTGAGGCTGAACCAGTCTGTTCGCAACCTTGGTGTCCTATCTGACCCTGAGATGAGCTTCCGACCGCATATCTGCTCCGTCACCAAGACCGCTTACTTCCACCTCCGTAACGTTGCCTGTCTCTGCCCCTGCCTCAGCTCATCTGCTGCTGAAACCCTCATCCATGACTTTGTTACCTCTAGACTTGATTATTCCAATGCTCTGCTGGCCAGCCTCCCATCTTCCACCCTCCATAAGCTTGAGCTTATCAAAACTCTGCCGCCTGTATCCTAACTCGCACCAAGTCACGTTCACCTATCACCCCTGTGCTCGCTGACCTACATTGGCTCCCGGTCCGGCAAAGTCTCGATTTTAAAATTCTCATCCTTGTTTTCAGATCCCTCCATAGCCTCACCCCTCCCTATCTCTGTAACCTCCTCTAGCCCTACAACCCTCCGAGATCTTTGTGCTCCTCCAATTCTAGTCTCTTGTGAATCCCCAGTTTTAATCACTCCACCATTACCGGCCGTATCGTCAGCTGTCTAGACTCTAAGTTTTGGAATTCCCTCCCTAAACCTCTCCGACTCTCTACCTCTCCTTCCTCCTTTAAGACGCTCCTTAAAACCTACTTCTTTGACCAAGCTTTCAGTCACCTGTCTTCTTATGAGGCTCAGTTTCGATTTTTAATTGATAATGCTCCTGCGAAGTGCCTTGGGACGTTTTACTACGTTAAAGATGCTATTTAAATGCAAGTTGTTGCTGCTGTTGTTGTTACAATTCCCTTTAAGAAAAACGTACAATCGGAATTGGGTCAACTCATCGCTGATTTCAAAGCGAACAAGCCGTCAGAATATGGAAAGGAATTTATGACCCACTCACAATGCAGATTATATTCTAATTACTGTAACTGGCATATCAAAATCAAAACATTGTGGTAAACAGCAAAAGAATGTCATGATGGTTGGTAATTTTTTTTTCAAAATTTCATATGCATTAGATTTCATGATAGCATAATTCTTCTGTATTGAAATTGTTATAAAGGGTCAGCTCTAACCTTAAATTGTATTGCAACTCTGCACTGAATACATTGCAACATAAATAAACTCTGATTGAACAAACCTTCCATGAGCCTTGCCAGCACTTAATCGCCTCACAGCCAGTTGAATTCTGATTTCTTAACTGTAAATCTGGGCAGTGATAATATGTAGCAACAGAGAAATGAGCAAGATATCTCCAGCTATCAGGTGATAATTTAGGGTAATAAGCTTAACATCTGTGCTTTGAGATTAGCACAACATTTTGCACTGTTCCCTTGGCAATCGTGAACACAGGCATATATTTGCAGCTCAGTGAAGAACTGCGATGTTAACGGTCACCAGGATAAAGTGATGCTCTGTCATACTGTGTAGAGCCTGCAAACCTGATGCCAATTCAGGTGCTAGGCAGGAGAGCACTGATGCTTGTGCTTTCCTTTTAAAGTGAGAAAACCAACATGCAACGTGGCATAATTGTCATACTGCGGTACAGATCTAATTGAATGGTGGGGCACGCTGGAGGGACTGAATGGCCAACTCTGGTTCCTATGATGGTGCCCTTGCTTGGGATCATTGGAGTCTCTATGGAACTGGCAGAGAAGGTTATGACCCAGTGTATCTGGGTCCCAGATTAATTGGCAGTCCTTCCACCACACTCCTGCCAGACTTAATGTGGGAGTATAACTGAAGGGCTGCAGATTTTCAGCCACTAAATTATTTTCTTAAGAATGGCAAAAAAAAATGACAAAACCAATCCTAAAATCATGCCGTAAATCTTTACATTAAGAAAAAAGGATATAAAGCCTTTGCTCTTTACGAGCTCCAAGGCAGATCAAGCTTCCCTTCAGCCGACTCCAGCTGGGCAAAAGCCACATACAGAATACTCAAGAGACACGACAATCTATTGATAGAAATTCAGTTTCATTTCACGTCTCGGCTTAACAATGCTTCCCAACCAGTTCTGCAATATGATCATCGGTCATTTGATATAAACCCTTACAGATCAAGCAAAACAGCCAGGAGAAACCTAGCAGGATGTTATATTCTTACAGACCCGGCAATTCCCAGACCTCCTACTAGCCTACTTCCAAGCAGCTTTAGCAAGAACTTGGACACAAGTAAGATGTGACCTGCTCACACTCTCAGTGTGTGACAAGTGGAGAACCAACTAGAAAAAAGGATAAAAGCTATTCCCAAGAAAGTTTAGTTCTTTTGACGAATGCCTTGTGACAGATCGCACATATTGGCCTGGATTTTCTTGAAAATTTGCGCCGTAATAAAGGCGTATCCATGGCGTTCACCATTATTATGGTGCAGAAATTCCAGGAAATCATGGCGCGAGTGACTGAAGCCATTACTTATGCCATGCCATAATACGTCGCTCCACCAAGACCCTTGCCGAAACAGTTTATGGCGCTCCCTTCACATCAAAATCAATGGCATTCGCGAATTAGCTGAATTAATGCAACTTTGATCACCACTGACGGTTAGACCATTACTGACTGGCGCTAGTGGGTCACAGAATGGCGCTGGTGTGCCATTCTGTGACAAGACTCAGTAAAGTTATTGCTCATCAGGTTGCCTATATCGGAGGAAGGGTTTCATTTTATAATAAACTTCAAGTTTAATGTTGTCTCGACATTAAAGGAATCCTTGAGGGTAACATGTTTACTGATATGTTCTAGGAACTTCATAGAAATCTTAAACCTCAATTACGTAATAGAGTAAGTGTTTTCACAGCCAGGCAAGTTCAAATCAATATGCAAGACAATCGCTACTCGGTTGATGTTCAAACTTCACCAAAAAGACAATCACGTCCTTTTCAAACTGACTACCGTAACAGAGCCACATCAGACAGAATGACAGTATGAATCGATTGTAAATTCGGTGCTTAGACAAAAATTCGGATACCTCCTTTGCACATACTTGTGGAAAGGTGAGCCCGATTCAGAGCAGATCACCTACTATATCCACGACCAAGAATAAAGTGATTGAATCCCAGTCCGTAGAGACGTATCGTGTTATGATTTTTACAGTCTATTGTAGCTTGGCTAGTTAATTACAGTCAGTCTGTTATGACTGACTTTAATTAACTATGCAAATGTGCATTGTCGTCACCAGTAAATTGGGTGAAATCAATACTCTATAGTAATTAACTCTATTATGCTAATCTATTTCAACTCTATTGATAGTGATCAACTCAGGTAAAGGAGATTTTAAAAATATGAAGATGGGAAACCCACATGAATCATTTACCTCTTCTATGGAAACATAACTTGTTGCTTCGCTCTGTTCTGTGTTCCACCCCTGCATCTTGGATCTGTATCGGACGTTGGTTTTGTCGATTCCGACTCACCGCTGTGCTCATTGCGGCGTATTCAAGTGCGTTCTCCAGCAACAATTCACCACTGAAAGAATGGGGCGCACAGCAGTCTCACATGTTGGGGCAGAAATCACTCCCGAAATAAGGGAGGAGCTCAACTGCATTCTGGCAAAATGGAGGAAGCAAGTTCTGGCGTTCGCATATGCGCAGTGAAACGCGGAAATCCGGAATTAGTGGTTCGCAGGCAATATGACAGCTTTGAGTTAAAGGCACGCTGCAATCAGAGAAATCATTGAAAAAGTGCAAACTTGCTTATCTGCCCAGTTGGAAAGTAACTAATTACGCCACCAAACAGGTACACTTAAAAATACCAGGTCTAAACTAAGTTTTAACAGCGCGGTGACTCTTAATGACTGCCAAACAACTAAAAATTAACTTTTAAAACTGTGGAGTCTCAGTACTCCTTATTTTAGTAGCTTTTGGTCATTTAAAAAATTTTTAAATTAAAATTTTTTTTAATTTACCCTTCTGTCTTTTATTTAATTCAATTATTTCTTTGACTTTTATATTAAAAAAATATTATTTTTTATTTACAATGACGTACAGAATACTAACTTTAAATGAATGAAGTCTGCTTGTCTGTTTGAGCAATGCAGCCTGAATCTGTGGACGTGACTTCTTTTCCCGACAGATTTTGTGGGCGCGTCTTCTCCTCTCTCAGACGTTTCCAGCTGCTCAGAGGCTGGGCTGATAACTTCAAAAAAATTGTGCGCTCACATTCAAGCAATTCAACACCACAGAGCCCAAAGTAAGTAACTTTGTTAATTTATTCGCAGGACCGTTGCATCGTCGCTCTGAGCGATTTCTGGCCCGTTATTTTCAAGGCCAAATGTGCTGTTCCAGGAAAATCCGGGCCATTATTTTACTGACTTTGGATAGAATATTGTCACTTGTGTCAATTTTTATACAAGATGCATTGTGAGCTTCCCCATTATTGAACATTTCCATCAAGGATTTAATAAAAATCAACAAGCACAAGCTGCAAGATCACAGGAGGTATTTCAAAAAATATCATTGCTAAAGTAGCTTCAAATTATTATACAAATACAGAACTGGCTTTCTAAATAAATCTTATCTTGTACATAAAATAGAATTTGATGTCATTAGATAGTCTTGATAATGATTGTAGTGCTTCAATATCAAAAGTTACATCAGCTACCAAAGGTTTTATTTAAAGAATAATGAGAAACTAAAGTATTTTTTTTCAATATCGCTAAACTGATTGATTACCATTATCTGACCAATATTGCACCTCCTATTATAGTGGTTTTTAAGACATTTTGCTTTTCACATTCTCAGCATGCTTTGTGGGCTGATTACATGTTGTATGAGGCCACATGAGAGACAGAGACTGTGTGTGTGTGTGTGTGTGTGTGTGTGTGTGTGTGTGTGTTGAAATGGAGACTCCTCACACTGGTCTCCCTCATTTTTCTTCCCATTACTGCCCATAATCAAGGTCAGAAACTCCCAAATCCAATTGCTAAATGAGACAAATTCCACTCTGAGCTTTTAGTTTTACCTAGAGACCCAATAGCTTGTGAAATCCATGAAAAATTGGGTCCCTGATACTAACGTGTTTTTGGACATTAGTAAAGAGGACCAACTACTGCGGGGGCACCAAGCTCTGGAGTCATTTGGTATTCCCTTAATGTAAAACTCATAAAATGATCACTCCAGGAATGAAAAGATAACAGGCTAGAAATTTGGCCATGTGTCACCCAATGCCTGATGTGCGCCGGATGCCATCTTGGTAGAGGGGTTTGAGCACGTGCAGATAACGACCGGCGGCAGCATGTCAAGTAAGGAGAATATGCGTTAGATCTGTCTGCAATGCTGATTTAAAGGGATAGACCATTTTGGCACTCAATGCTCCAGCCAGTCTTAACCACAACCAGCTGAACATGTCGTAGATGGCCTGGAGGATCCCCCCCACCACTGCCATTTAAAGGGACCGTGCAGAATTTACAGGTTAGTTGCTGGATTAGTGCTTCTGGCTGCTGATGCATTTGTACCTGTTTTTGGAGGTCTCCGATACTTGAATACTAGGACTAGGGGACATAGCCTAACATTTAGAGCCCGGACTTGCAGGATTGAAGTTAGGAAACGCATCTAGATGCAAAAGGTGGTAGAAGTTTGGAACGCTCTTCTGCAGGCTGCAGCCGATGCTAACTCAGTTGTTAATTTGTTAAGCAAGGGTATTAAGGGATATGGGCCTAAGGCGGGTATATGGAGTTAGTTCACAGATCGACCATGATCTCATTGAAAGGTGGAACAGGCTCAAGGGGCTAGATGCCACTGCCACTTGCTGCCTCCTGTTATGCACCACCTTCTCCTGCGAGAAAGCCAGACGTGTGTCGGTGAGTGTCC
Organism: Heptranchias perlo; assembly: GCF_035084215.1. Lineage (NCBI taxonomy): Eukaryota > Metazoa > Chordata > Chondrichthyes > Hexanchiformes > Hexanchidae > Heptranchias > Heptranchias perlo. Next base: position 43,220,369 of record NC_090336.1, read on the forward strand.
AGTGATGTCTGGGTGATGTGCCTGTCATGGTTGAATAGTTGTCAATGTATGAGACATTTGAGTTGTGAGTGAGCGGCTTGCAACGTGGTAATGTGTGAGCGTGAGGGTGAGAGGAAGCATCTGACTGGAAGAGTTGAGTACTGATTGAAAGAGTTTGTTGGTATGTGGGTGATGGGGGTGTAGTACGTGGAGCAATGGATGCGGAGGCAGCATGAATCTGACGTGCTGCCTGCATCGGAATTACCAGGCGGGGGCTAATCATGCACCGCGATGCCTGTGCCCTGATTCGGGGGTTAACCAATTTAAAACATTGGTGGATATTTATTTTGTACATAGAATCCACAGCATAGAAACAGACCAACCAGTCTATGCTGGTGTTTATACTCCACATGACCCTCCTACCATTCTATTACCTCTTCCCACCCTGCTCCTATATTCCCTTCTCCCTCGTGTTTTTTTATTTGTTTATGGGATGTGGCCGTCGCTGGCAAGGCCAGCATTTATTGTCCATCCCTAATTGCCCTTGAGAAGCTGGTGGTGAGCTGCCTTCTTGAACCGCTGCAGTCCGTGTGGTGAAGGATCTCCCACTGTGCTGTTAGGCAGGGAGCTCGAAGATTTTGGTCCAGCGACGAAGAAGGAACGGCAATATATTTGCAAGTCCGGATGGTGTGTGACTTGGAAGGGACCGTGCAGGTGGTGGTGTTCCCATGCACCTGCTGCCCTTGTCCTTCCAGATGGTAGATGTTGCGGGTTTGGGAGATGCTGTCGACGAAGCCTTGGTTTGCAGTGCATCTTGTAGATGGTACACGCTGCAGCCACTTTGGTGGAGGGAGTGAACGTTTACGGTGGTGGATGGGGTATCAATCAAGTGGGCTGCTTTGTCCTGGATGGTGTCAAACTTCTTGAGTGTTGTTGGAGCTGCACTCATCCAGGCAAGTGGAGAGTATTCCATAACACTCCTGAAATGTGCCTTGTAGATGGTGGAAAGTGTATGCATCAAGCATTCCTTAAATGCATCAATGCTATCGACTTCAATCACTCCATGTGGCAGCGAGTGCTACATTCTCACCACTCTTAGTGTAAAGAAATTCCTCCTAAATTCCTTATTTGATCTTTTAGTGGCTTTCTTATATTTGTGCCCCCTTGTTCTGTACTCACCCACAAGTGGAAACAATTTCACCACATTCACCCACATTCTCAGCAACATGAGTTTTAAGGGTTTTGTTTTGCTTCATTTAGTTTTGATTTTTTAACATAGGAATGCCCCAGAAGGAAGGTTTTATATTCAACAAGTCACTAAAACAATAATTTTAGTCAAAAGTAGACAAGAAGATTCCTCATATCATCAAATTTGTTGTTTGCACTGTACACCTATCCATGAAAATGACTAGAGGCTTATTTAAGGTTCCAAGCTGCACAGTTCATGTTGCCACTAACTCTATGGGGTGGATTTTCATCCTCACCACCTGGCCGTCAAACATCATCTGGGCGGAGCGTAGAAAGAAAACTCTTGTGGCATTGAATGCACACCAGTAATGAATGGAAGGAAAATCCAGCGGGTTCTGTAGGAGGCGTGCAATCCTTCCCACCAGATTTTGCTTCCTGCACTTTGCCCAGGCAATGCTTAATGTGCAGGTGGTAAAAACAAATATCTACTCCTATCTTTCATGTGGTGATTTCCGGTTTATCTCATGCATTAGTATATTTTGTATCAAACAGACAAATGAAGAATTTGTGACAACCCAAAGCTTCTGGGTCCTCAATTTGCAGCTAATTTAGCTGCATTTCATACGTTTGGTATTTGGCTGAGTTTTGACCCATACAAAAGTTTCCACAGGTTGGAAGATATGCAGAATTGACTTTAGGAAATTTCCAAACATGGTACTAACTGAAGTTACATTTGCCAACAAATGTATTATTGATTACAATCTATGCGTGTAAACATGCCAGGCCTGCATTAATATCACTTTAATTGCTAAATTAGGTGTCTGTCATATTAGTCTTTCACGTACATAGTCCTAACATAACAACAGTAACTGGCTGGATTTCCTTGACACGAGACAAGCTTTAAGTCGATTTCTGGGTTCACAAATTTAAAAGTTGGTCATGAATAATAAGGATGACTTCGAAAACATTTTCAACCAGACTAATTGCAGCTTTTGTCATTAATCTGCTGCTAATAATATTGATGTTCATTGAAAGACTTTTTCATAAAGCAGAAAAACAACTTAGCAAAGATTCAATGAACCCTTAATACTACAACACAGCCAACTGCCAGCCAAAAAGCTATAGCGACTACAGCGATTGCATGGGATCTTAGAGAATTTGTTAAAGAATGTATTTGCACCATTAGCATAATTGATGGGAACATTAGCAGCACCAGACAAATTTATTTTTTATTGACAAGAGATTTTAACTGATGACCTTGTAACTTTTATTTCTGCTCCAATTTTCTCCCCTTACTAGATCGTCTGCTGAAAGCAGCGTGATGATCCCAGGGGCAGTTTGGCCCCCTGCTGCTTTGTCCACATGACGATTCTTCACGAGTGAGCCTTGAATGTGAATGCCAGCAGGCTTTTCAACTGTGAGAGCATCAGAGCTGAACACAACTTCACCCAACATTCACGCATGTGTGTTTCTAAATATTTATTACGAGAAATCAGGAGTAGCAACATTTGCCAATTTTTGACCTCCTTTGCTCCAGGGACAACCACTGCATCTCAGTCTGAGATCAACTAACTCAGTCAGACCATAATCACACTGGGGACCATTGTAATTTGAATGGCTCAGTACCAAACCACACAATTCTTTTACCCAGTGACTATTGAGGAAGCAATGCTGCATGTTAGATTTGTTGATTAATGACCGAACAGAAAAAAAAAAGGTGTGTTTGGAATTTGGCAAACGAACCATTTGCAAATCCAAATGAAAGCTCTTCATCACAGCAACATATCTGCAGCTATTTGAAATCTCTCCATTTACGATTAAAACCATTTATTTCCACTTGGGCGAAGATGTGTAACAGCTATAGAAATATTAAATGAAGAATGAGATGGGAATGCTTTCAATCTATGAAGTGATAGTTACAAAAACTCGCATTTATATAGCACCTTTAACATAAAAAAGCGCTTCACAGACGGGAACATGGATACCAAGCAGTGATGGAGAAGTGTCAGGGAGGTGATCAAAGGCACATACAGCAATAATTGTTTAATAGATTTAAATGGTTACAGAATAGTTGTTGGCTTGGGACCTCAGAATAGTTCTAATAAGCCTGGCAACCATCAAGCTGATGACACCCCTGCGCACCCCCACCTCACTTGAGAAGCACAGATACAAACGAAGCCAGAGGACAACCAGGATCCTTACAGAGCACATGATAGGACTGCTCAAGCAGAGGTTTAGATGTTTTGCATATTGATTGCTTTGGAGGTCCAAAGAGTAATCAGAAAGGGAGCAGGCTGAAATTTTCTCTCAGGAAGAACATATCGGATGAGTTGCAGTTTTATATTAGATTTTGTTCATGGCCCAGAGCCAATGGTGATTAGCTAGCAGAGAGGTAAGCAACTATTGCTGAAGCTTCATACCTCCAATAGGGGAATTTTCATTCATCGGGGCATGGTGTGCATCCATATTGTGTCCAGCAAGACAGCGGCAATGCACTCACATATTTTATATAGTGCTGTTCAGCATGGTACTCATCAGGAGCTTCTGGTACCTACTGTTCACCACCATGAAAGGGCGCAAACTCACACTTGACAGGTGTCTATTGACCAAGTCGGGGTACGTTAGCATAGTGGTTATGTTACTGGACCAGTAATCCAGAGGCCAAGACTAATAATCTGGAGTCATGAGTGCAAATCCCGCCATAGCAGCTGACGAATTTAAATTCAATTAATTAAATTCAATAAAATAAAAAACTGGAATTAAAATACTAGTATCAGTAATGGTGGCCATGAAACTACCGGATTGTCGTAAAAACCCATCTGGTTCACTAATGTCCTTTAGGGAAGGAAACCTGCCGTCCTTACCTGGTCTGGCCTATATGTGATTCTAGACCCACAGCAATGTGGTTGATTCTTAATTGCCCTCTGAAATGGCCTAGCAAGCCACTCAGTTGCAAAATCTTGCTAAAAAAAAGTAATAATGAGAATAAAACCAGACGGACCACTAGGCACTGGACACGACAAAGGCAAACAAAGCCCAGTCGACCCTGCAAGGTCCTCCTCACTAACATCTGGGGACTTGTGCCAAAATTGGGAGAGCTGTCCCACAGACTAATCAAGCAACAGCCTGACATAGCCATACCCACAGAATCATACCTTTCAGCCAACGTCCCAGACTCTTCATCACCATCCCTGGGTATGTCCTGTCCCACCGGCAGGACAGACCCACCAGAGGTGGCGGTACAGTGATATACAGTCAGGAGGGAGTGGCCCTGGAAGTCCTCAACATTGACTCTGGACCCCATGAAATCTCATGGCATCAGGTCAAACATGGGCAAGGAAACCTCCTGCTGATTACCACCTACCGTCCTCCCTCAGCTGATGAATCAGTCCTCCTCCATGTTCAACACCACTTGGAGGAAGCACTGAGGGTAGCAAGGACACAGAATGAACTCTGGGTGGGGGACTTCAATGCCCATCACCAAGAGTGGCTCGGTAGCACCACTACTGACCGAGTCCTGAAGGACATAGCTGCCAGACTGGGCCTGTGGCAGCTGGCAAGCGAATCAACACGAGGGAAAAACTTACTTGACCTCGTCCTCACCAATCTACCTGTCGCAAATGCATCTCTCCATGACAGTATTGGTAGGAGTGACCACCGCACAGTCCTCGTGGAGACGAAGAGCCGTCTTCGCGCTGATGACACCATCCAATGCCGCCGTGGTAAATGGGATAGATTCAGAACAGATCTAGCAGCTCAAAACTGGGCATCCATGAGGCGCTGTGGGCCATCAGCAGCAGCAGAACTGTATTCCAGCACAATCTGTAACCTCAGGGCCTGGCATATTCCTCACTCTACCATTACCAACAAGCCAGGGGATCAACCCTGGTTCAATGAGGAGTGTAGAAGAGCATGCCAGGAGCAGCACCAGGCGTACCTAAAAATGAGGTGCCAACCTGCTGAAGCTACAACTCAGGACTACATGCATGCTAAACAGCGGAAGCAACATGCTATAGACAGAGCTAAGCGATTCCACAACCAACGGATCAGATAAAAGCTCTGCAGTCCTGCCAAATTCAGTCGTGAATGGTGGTGGACAATTAAACAACTAACGGGAGGAGGAGGCTCTGCAAACATCCCCATCCTCAATGATGGCGGAATCCAGCACGTGAGTGCAAAAGACAAGGCTGAAGCATTTGCAACCATCTTCAGCCAGAAGTGCCGAGTGGATGATCCATCTCGGCCTCCTCCTGATATCCCCACCATCACAGAAGCCAGTCGTCAGCCAATTCGATTCACTCCATGTGATATCAAGAAACGGCTGAGTGCACTGGATACAGAAAAAGGCTATGGGCCCCGACAACATCCCGGCTGTAGTGCTGAAGACTTGTGCTCCAGAACTAGCTGCGCTCTAGCCAAGCTGTTCCAGTACAGCTACAACACTGGCATCTACCCGACAAAGTGGAAAATTGCCCAGGTATGTCCTGTCCACAAAAAGCAGGACAAATCCAATCGGGCCAATTACCGCCCCATCAGTCTACTCTCAATCATCAGCAAAGTGATGGAAGGTTTCGTCGACAGTGCTATCAAGCGGCACTTGCTCACCAATAACCTCCTCACTGATGCTCAGTTTGGGTTCCGCCAGGACCACTCGGCTCCAGACCTCATTACAGCCTTGGTCCAAATATGGACAAGAGAGCTGAATTCCAGAGGTGAGGTGAGAGTGACATCAAGGCAGCATTTGACTGAGTGTGGCACCAAGGAGCCCTAGTAAAATTGAAGTCAATGGGAATCAGGGGGAAAACTCTCCAGTGGCTGGAGTCATACCTAGCACAAAGGAAGATGGCAGTGGTTGTTGGAAGCCAATCATCTTAGCCCCAGGACATTGCTGCAGGAGTTCCTCAGGGCAGTGTCCTAGGCCCAACCATCTTCAGCTGCTTCATCAATGACCTTCCCTCCATCATAAGGTCAGAAATGGGGATGTTCGCTGATGATTGCACAGTGTTCAGTTTCATTCGGAACCACTCGAATAATGAAGCAGTCCGAGCCCGCATGCAGCAAGACCTGGACAACATCCAGGCTTGGGCTCATAAGTGGCAAGTAACATTCGCGCCAGACAAGTGGCAGGCAATGACCATCTCCAACAAGAGAGAGTCTAACCACCTCCCCTTGATATTCAACGGCATTACCATCACCGAATCCCCCACCATCAACGTCCTGGGGGTCACCATTGACCAGAAACGTAACTGGACCAGCCATATAAATACTGTGGCCACAAGAGCAGGTCAGAGGCTGGGTATTCTGCAGTGAGTGACTCACCTCCTGACTCCCCAAAGCCTTTCCACCATCTACAAGGCACAAGTCAGGAGTGTGATGGAATACTCTCCACTTGCCTGGATGAGTGCAGCTCCAACAACACTCAAGAAGCTCAACACCATCCAGGACAAAGCAGTCCGCTTGATTGGCACCCCATCCACCACACTAAATATTCACTCCCTTCACCACCGGCGCACAGTGGTTGCAGTGTGTACCATCCACAGGATGCACTGCAGCAACTCGCCAAGGCTTCTTCGACAGCACCTCCAAAACCCGCGACCTCTACCACCTAGAAGGACAAGAGCAGCAGGTGCATGGGAATAACACCACCTGCACGTTCCCCTCCAAGTCACACACCATCCCGACTTGGAAATATATCGCCGTTCCTTCATCGTCGTTGGGTCAAAATCCTGGAACTCTCTTCCTAACAGCACTGTGGGAGAACCTTCACCACACCGACTGCAGCGGTTCAAGAAGGCGGCTCACCACCACCTTCTCAATGGCAATTAGGCATGGGCAATAAATGCCGGCCTCGCCAGCGATGCCTACATCCCGTGAACGATTAAAAAAACTAATGACTATCTCACTCGGGCCGTGGGAGTGAGGGGTTAAGTGAAGGCCTGTTTGGGATCAAAGTGGCTCCTCCTGGTGATTGGAGTTCAGAATCAAGTCAACCTTCTGTGATCGACTTGGTAAGCCGTTAACCTCAGCCAGACTATTCTGCAATATTCTGGAACAGTGTTGATGATTGAGCAGCCAGCCATGATAACTACTGAAACCTGGATGGTCAGTGGATCTGGGATTCTTCCCACTCTACTCCACATAACACTGCAAGCCAGTGACCTAATGGATAGGTTGATGCTGGCTGGACCAACGAAAGCTGTGCAACATACCAGCACAGAATACAGGAATTTATCTATATTCTGTGCTCTGTATGGGTCAGCTGCATGATTTTAGTTGGTTGTATTCTGGCTGAACTCCTGTGCACATTTGGAGGTACCTAAACCACTGCTCCGCCAACATGCATCGACAGTCACTGGTCTTGGACAAGTGCAATATGTCCCTATGGGGAGAGTGTGTGCACTCCATAAATTCTACATGTGTGTATTTCTCTGATTTCAAGACTTTTAAACTTGGTGGTGGGTTTCTGTGCATGTCGGACATCCAGCTGACTGAAAAAAATCCTTAGCTTAAAGGCTCCTCTAAATGCCATAGGAGACAAATATTTCATTCAACCAGAAGTGAAGTAAAGTCACCATGCTAACAAGAGATAGGGACCCAACAAACAATGCCAGCTGGAGCAGAGCACCAAATCCATGTGTCACCACTTGGGAGAGCACCACTATTGCAAGTTTCGGGACTGCCTTATTTTCTCAGATACAACGGTGCTGGTCACTCCTGTAAGCGTCCTGTGAGCATCTTATTTTCAGGAGTATGCCCATACTACCCAACGTCAAACAATAACATAATCCGGATGTAACAGTAAGACCCTTTTGTGGTCTGAAATGGATATCATGTCTCTCACGTGCCTTTACGTACAAGCCCCCAATTTTTCCACAGGCAGACTAAAACATTTAGTGAGACAAGGTCAGATGCAAATTGTTAAGTTGCTTTATTTTACAAACGGTAAGTGAACATATAGAGTAACAGTCAAAGGAAATTCCATTTGCTTCATTCATTCTCACTTCTCTCCTCAAAAAATGGAAAAGGTAATAAATCACGTACCCTGTCCCTTATATCGACCGACATGCTTACTTTTGGCATTACTTTTCTTTTGGGACAACTTCTAACTACAAAAACTGACCTCCTTCATTTTAGTGTCCACACGATTAGCATCGTTCTCACAACAAATATCTGTTGGCCATCCAAGATGAGATAACAAATTTCTCAATATGCCCATCATCCTGGCTAATGGCCCTGGGATGAGATAATGGACTGCAAGTTGTGACATTAAACAAACTGGTTCTTCTGCCTTTAATAGACATGTTCAATGCTTATAGATGGTGGCCTTGATGAAAAAAAAGCTTTCAAATTCACTTTGTTTGAAACACTTAAAACATAACTCAATCCCCAAATCCTTTTTGCATGAACAAAAAAGATCTAAAATGCCAAAATGTGACAGCCACACATGAGTAAATCACTTTGGGGTCACGGAAAATCATGATTAAATACCATGTCCAACATAATCACTTTCTCGTCTAATAAACATGTCAACATTTATTGGAGAAGCAACCTAAATCATTCCAAACATCATAGGATTTGCACACACATGATATCAATACGCAAGAAAAGTCCATACATTAAAAATCAAACGCCATACACTAAAGTAGCAATATTCTGACTTCACATTGCCTGTAGGGTGCCCCACTTGTTGAGAGTGCTTGTTAGAAATTTGAGCATCTGCTGTGCTTGATTTTCCAACTATTTCAGTAATGGTTAGAAAAGCATTTGCATCACATACACAAATTTCCCATACGCGCTCCATCAGATAGAGCACCCTGCCAGTAGCACAAAGTTGTAAAATTACCCGTTGAAATTCAAACCCACTTACACTGAAAATCAAACCCTACATTTGGCTGGCCGGTGCCTCTTTTCCAGGCCTAGTCTAGCTTGCTCCACTCAATAGGACTACCTCCATGATCTTCTCCCTCCATCCACTGGAGGTGATTTGGTTGCAGCATTCCACCAAAGAAAGAAACATGTCTCAACACCTGATAAGATGATGGGCATGGTAAGGTCTTTGGTGCTGAAAATATTGCCAGAAGGGTGCACAAACCAGGCAAAAACTCTCGGGACCCCAGCAATTACTTCCCTATCAGTATGCTGAGCTGCCCAGCAAAGCTGCTGTAGAGTCATCACTTCCAACATCACCTCAAGTCATCAACTTCTTAAACTCAGGCCAAGCAGGGTTCGAGAGAGGAAGAAGCACCAGTGACAACTGATGACTGTCAGAGCACATTCTCTGATATTTTAGCAAGAAAGAAAGTAGATCAGCATTGTTCCTGGATGTGGAAATGGCATTTGACAAGATTTGGTACAATAGATTGCGAGATGCCATCTTCCAGTCAACATCCCCAGCAAGCTGTTTCCTGGCAGAATGTACAATTAGTGTTAGAGTGGGCACAGCAGTTTCCACCAGGTGTTGTCCAGGAATTGGTTCTCAGCTCATTCCTGTTCCTCATTTATGTCAATGACATCCCAACACCTGAACAAAGAATTAGGGCTTGCTCACAGTATGCCATTGACATTGCCATTTGGGTACCTTCCACAAAATCAATTTTTTTTCTCAGCATCTACAAAGTCTGCATCCACCCACTTCTAGGAATATGGCCATCCAGCTTGATGCAGTGTGAATTGGCCACAGATTAAAAGGCTATAAACAATCCAGAACTGAACAATAAAGGCAGCATATTGCCTACCGCACTTTATCTGCTTAACCTAATTGAATAACTCCATACAATGGAAGAAAGGCTTGAGACTCTAGCAGAGTACCTGCACAAAGCAAGGATTAATCCATTACCATCAATGCTGATAGAGGAAGAGCAGAACCTCTTCCCCTTGTACGTATGCAACACTGTGCGTCTGTCGTAGATGGCAGACCTTGCAACATTCAATCACTAAGTGGATTCTATTGCAGGAATGAGCTGAGCCAGTGGCACTGAAGTCCACACACTACTTAGGATAGAACATTACAAATTCCAGAATATCTGATATAAAAAGAATGTGAATAGTGTAACAAACCTTGGGCCATCCTTAGCAAACTTCCAATGTTACTAACTATTTTGCACACAAGCAAGCAAATAGAAAATACCTGGCCCAAAGGTTCGAAGGGTGGACAATGGGAATTCTCGGGCCTTGACTTGACACCAATAAACTAGATAACACTTTCAGCAAGGTCTCAACTGAGCCTGCCTCTTTCATTTCAGTACCATAGTCCATGTGAGAAAACACTGCAGTTGCAAATGTGGGCTCAGAACAAGACAAATAGGTTTTGCCCAGCAGAGGAGTGTCAACAGGGTACCACCAAAGTAATGAAAATGTAAACATAGATATGTTACAGTCCAATCTAAAAATATCACTTTTTTTCTGCATATGAAATTGTGACTGAATTTCAAAGTATTACTTGGTGGACCAATAGAATAAGGATGGACTCATATTATTGGACTATTGAAAACTCAAAGAAAATAATAGTTTCAAGCCTGACATTAACCAGCACAGTTCACGTTATTTCTGCAATAACATAGTGACAATGCCAGCTACGGACAAGACTATGGTCAAAGCAACCTGGTTCTTCTAAAGGTGAAAGAAAATTTATATTTCTTAAGATATTGGGTGACAGAAAATAACTATTTCGAGACTTGGAAATCCAGCACTCAAAAAGTGACAATGCCAAGTCTGAAATACCGTTCTTCGGGCTAAAGAACAATAAACACACAAAATTCTGTCAGTATCTCTGTAATATTGCACATTCTTGTGAGACAAACTATTACATTAAAGTATCTGCTGATGGCAACATATTTTACGCAATGCAATACAATTATTCAACCAAGTACTGCCAGTATTTCACAGCTTAAAACTCCACAGATTGTAAAACAATTTCATTTATAAATGTAATCAATCTGGAGGTATTTTAATATTCTCATTTTTGTTTTCAAATCTCTCCATGGCCTCGTTCCTCCTCATCTCTAACTTCCTCCAGCCCTACAACCACAACAACTTGTATTTATATAGCGCCTTTAACGTAGTAAAACATCCCAAGGCGCTTCACAGCAGCATTATCAAACAAAATTTGACACCGAGCTACAGAAGGAGATATTAGGACAAAGAGGTGGGTTTTAAGGAGCATCTTAAAGGAGGAGAGGTAGAGAGGCGGAGCGGTTTAGGGAGGGCATTCCAGAGTTTAGGGCCTTGGCAGCTGAAGGCACAGCTACCAGTGGTTGAGCAATGAAAATCGAGGATGTGCAAGAGGCCAGAATTTGAGGCGCGCATAGTTCTCGGAGGAGGGTATAGAGGTAGGAAGGGGTGAAGCCATGGAAGGATTTGAAAACAAGGATGAGAATTTTAAAATACCTCTGGATTGATTACATTTATAAATGAAATTGTTTTACAATCTGTGGAGTTGTAAGCTGTGCAATACTGGCAGTACTTGGTTTAATAATTGTATTGTATTGCATAAAATATGTTGTTAGCTATAGAATGTATTTAATATAATGATTTGTCTTATAAGAATGTGCAATATTATGAAGACACTAACAGCATTTCGTGTGTTTATTGTTCTTTAGCCTGAAGAATGATATTTCTGCGCTCATTCAATTCTGGCCTCTTGCGCACCCCTGATTTTCTTCGCTCTACCATTGGCAGCCATGCCTTCAGCTGCTAAGGCCCAAAGCTCTGGAATTCCCTCCCTAAACCTCTCCATCTTTCTACCTCTCTTTCATCCTTTAAGATGCTCCTTAAAACCTACCTCTCACCTGTCCTAATATCTCCTTACATGGCTCGTTGTCAAATTTTGTTTGATAATGCTCCTGTGAAGTGCTTTGGAATGTTTTACTACATTAAAGGCGCTATACAAATGCAAGTTGTTGTTGTTGTATAATTCACCGACACAGGGAACTAAGAAGCATACGTGTAAAACCCGCTTCTATTTGATAAATTAGTGCCTAACCAGCAAATTGTACATATCTGTTACACTGATTTTGATATGCATGTTAGCAAACACTGATTGATGATTACCCTGCAGCAATTTCTTTTCTTTATGGGAAATATACTGAAGTTTAAAAAAATACCAAAATCACTTTTACCGTCATTCTATTTAAAACTTCTGCTATTAATTGCAAATGCATTCTAAACAATGAGTCCTCAGTGTGAGTTGTGCCCTATATTTAAATTGTATTGCATTCTTTCAGGGTATGTCGTGTAATAGGCCACATTTGGGCACTGTCCCAAACATCTGCAACTTCTACCTACTTTAGAGATACTTATTAAATGTCTGATTCTATCCCACTGTTGTTGTTTGTGTTATGGGCTTATTTGTTTCCAAGTGTTGTCCGGCAGATTGAGGCACTATTTGCACTGTAGGCATAGGTGCATTGAGAACCTTTTCTGTGACTTTTTTTACATTTTTTTAAAACATAAAATTACATAGAATGTACAGCACACGAACAGGTCATTGTGCCTAACTGGTCCATGCCATTGTTTATGCTCCGTACGAGTCTCCTCTCACCCCTCTTCATCTAACCTTATCAACATATCCTTCAATTCATTTCTCCCTCATGTGTTTATCTAGCATCCCCTAAAATGCCTCAATGCTATTCACCTCAACTATTCCATATGGTAGCGAGTTTCACATTCTAACCACTCCCTGGGTAAAGAAGTTTCTCCTGAATTCCCTATTCCATTGATTAGTGACTATCGTACATTTATGGCCACCGTAGTTTCCTATTGTGATTTTCTACCTTAGTATTGTGCATGGACATTTCAAAACAGCAGATTGGTGCATGTTCTCTATTAAAGGCTTCCAATTTAATTTCAGAATACCTGTGTGCTTTTTTTTGCTGGATTGGGTACTATTTCCAAAGTGTGGATTTCTAAAGGACAATCAGAAAGATGAATTTGTAGTTAATGTATTGGATCGTAGACTATATTTTTATTTCACCGAGAATACTTCCTGTAGGATCAACAAAAAAAAAGTCGATCAACGAGCGTGAAAAGTCGTACTGTGCGCACGATGTTATTGATTGGACTGATTGATAATTTAGTATACTGCTCACCATGCGGTCTCCTCTACATTGGAGAGACCAAAAGCAGATAGGGTGATCGCTTTGCTGAACACCTCCGCTCAGTCCGCAAGTGTTACCCTGACCTTCCGGTCGCTTGCCATTTTAATTCTCCATCCCACTTCCACTCTGACCTCGGCCTCCAACATTGTTCCAGTGAAGCTCAACGGAAGCTGAAGGAACAGCATCTCATCTTTTGATTAGGCATTTTACAACCTTCTGAACGCAACATTGATTTCAATAACTTCAGATCATAAGAATATAAGAAATAGGAGCAAGAGAAAGCCATATGGCTCCTCTAGCCTGCTCCATCATTCAATAAGATCATGGCTGATCTTCGACCTCAACTCCACTTTCCTGCCCGATCCCCATATCCCTCGATACCCTTCGAGTCCAAAGATCTATTGCACTCAGCTTTGAATATAATCAACGACTGAGCATTCACAACCTACTGGGGTAGAGAATTCCAAAGATTCACAACCCTCTGAGTGAAGAAATTTCTTCTCATCTCAGTCCTAAATGTCCGACCCCTTATCCTGAAACTCTGACTCCAAGTTCTAGACTCTCCAGCCAGGGGAAATAGCAGCTCACCATCTACCCTATTAAGCCTTCTTAGAGTCTTATATGTTTCAATGAGATCACCTCTCATTCTTCTAAACTCCAGAGAGTTTAGGCCCATTCTACTCAATCTCTCCTCATAGGACAACCCTCTCATCCCAGCAATCAATCCAGTGAACCTACTTTGCACTGCCTTTAAGGCAAGTATATGTTTCCTTAGGTAAGGAAACCAAAATTGTACACAGATCTCCAGGAGTGGTCTCACCAAAGCCCTGTACAGTTGCAGTAAGACTTCCTTACTCTTGTACTCCAATCCCCTTGCTATAAAGGCCAACATACCATTTGCCTTCCTAATCACTTGCTGTACCTGCATGTTAACTTTCTATGCTTTGTGTACAAGGACACCCAAATCTCTCTCAATATCAACATTTAATAGCTTCTCACCATTTAAAAAATATGCTGTTTTTCTATTTTTTCTACCAAAGTGAATAACTTCACTTTTCCCCTACATTATACTCCATCTGCCACTTTCTTGCTCATTCACTTAACCTGTCTATATCCCTTTGCAGACACTTTGTGTCCTCCTCACAGCTTACTTTCCCACCTAGCTTGTATCGTAAGAAAGCTTGGCTACATTACACTCGGTCCCTTCATCTAAGTCATTAATATAGATTGCAAATAGTTGAAGCCCAAGAACTGATCCTTGCAGCACCCCACTAGGCCTGCCAAGATGATAATGACCCATTTATTCCTACTTTGTTTTCTGTCTGGTAACCAATCCTCTATCCATGCTAATATATTACCCCAACTGTATGAGCCCTTATCTTGTGTAACAATCTTGTGTGACATCATATCGAATGCCTTTTGAAAATCCAAATATACTACATCCACTGGTTCGCCTTTATCTAACCTGCTAGTTACATCCTCAAAAAACTCTAATAAATTTGTCAAACACGATTTCCCTTTCATAAAACCATGTTGACTCTGCCTAATCATATTATAATTTAAGTGTCCTGTTACCTTGACCCTAATAATGGATTCCAGCATTTTCCAGATGACTGTCAGGCTAAATGGCTTGTAGTTCCCTGTTTTCTCCCTCCCTCCCTTCATAGAATCATAGAAAATTAACGGCGCAGAAGGAGGCCATTCGGCCCATTGTGTCCGTGCCGGCCGAAAATGAACCACCCAGCCTAATCCCACTTTTCAGCATTTCGTCTGTCGCCTTGTAGGTCACGGCACTTCAGGTACACATCCAGGTGCTTTTTAAAAATGAGTTGAGGGTTTTTGCCTCTACCACCCTTTCAGGCAGTGCATTCCAGAACCCCACCATCCTCTGGGTGAAAACATTTTTCCTCAGCTCCCCATTCTTGAATAACCACTGCTCCCATTTTTTCGGACAACAGGTGCTAATGATGGTTCTGCTGTTGCCGTTTACAGCTCCTCTAGACCCATCTTTTGTTTCTTAACTTGTCCCATTACCACCCTCCTTGCCTTGCACCATCATCCCTTTTGTCATTTAATCTCTCCTGCCCTCCATACTATCACAGACCTTCCCGTTTGTTCTTTCCTCCCCCCTCCCCCTTTCCCTGGCCCCGTACTTGCTTAAAAACTGTTAAATCTTTAACTTCTTTTCCAGTTTTGATGAAAGGTCATCGACCTGAAACATTAACTCTGTTTCTTTCTCCACAGATGCTGCCTGACTTGCTGAGCATGTCCAGCATTTTCTGTTTTTATGACTGATAATTTTGGCTTGGCTAAAAGTCAGCAAGCATGAAAACAAGTTTGTTAATTAGTCAAATTGAGAATAAATGGCCCTATTCTTTTTCTGGATAACCTTCTGGTTGATCTACAAGCTAGAAATATCCTTGGTGCTTTGAAAATTGAAATGGCTATCAGCAGCACTTCCGACGTGATCTCCTCGATCAAGTAGTTGTATTTTTAAAAGGTTAGAAAAGATCACTAGGTGTCAGCTCTCGCCCTTCAGTCAGAAGGTTGTGGGTTTCAGCCCCACTCTGGAGACTTGAGCACATAATTTAGGCTGACTGAGGGAGTTCTGACCAGTAATTTGAGAGGCCAGAGGTACAATCTTTCAGATGAGACTTTAAACCAAGTCGGCTCTTTCAGGTGGACGTAACAGATTCTATGGTATTTTTCAGAGCATCTGAGCTCTCCCCAGTGTCATGGCCAACATGTATCTTCAACCAACATCACTAAACAGACTATCTGGTCATTTATCTCATTGCTGTTTGTTGGATCTTGCTTTGTGAAAATTGGCTGCCATGTTTCTCCATATTAGAACAGCGACTACACTTCAAAAAAGTAATTAATTTTCTGTAAAGCACATTGGGATATCCTGAGGGCATTAAAGATGCTATATAATTGCAAGTTCTTTCTTACAGTGCAATCAAGCAGTCAAAATATTGTATTTCAGCATGTAAATTTCAAAGAGAAATGCAATAACTTAGGACGTATCCTAGGGAAACTCATCAAATTTGTTTCACTTGGCAATCTTTGGGTTGTTGCTACTGACTGATATTTGAGTGGAGCAAAAAAGTTTGCTATCTTTAGCTCTAACGTAGGAGAAATGGGTTTGGAAAAAGACGACTCCTTCCAGCTCTCAAAGCTAGGTAAATTCATTAATCTCACAGCTAAATTAAAGATGACAACTAAACATCTACAGCGGTATTTCTTGAGAAATGATTAATAGTACTGGAAATAACAGAAAACAACGTGGTATAAGAATGGAAAAAAAAAATCAGAATGAAGAGTTGACGATTACTGTTCTGTTCCAGAAAATTTAAAAGAGAAGTTTGATAAGGGAAAGTGATGTGCTGTGATCACTATTAAAATAAGTGCATACTTTAATATTAATTCTTTGTTGCATGCATATAAAATTGCCAGCACAGACATGATGGGCTGAACGGTCTCTTTCTGTGCTGCATGATTCTATGACTAATTTTTAACATATAGTTAACAGTAATTAACAGTTTATATTAACAGTAAAATAATTAAATACTATTTTTTTTAAAGTACATAACATGGTGGGTCTGATCTACATCCCAAAGCATAATGACATCACAGTTAAAGTCATTGTGCTTCAGGGCATGAATCAGACCCACAAGCTGTGAGCACTATTGAAGTGAAAAGTGATTGCCTTTAATTGAGAAATGGATTCAAATTGCACCTTCTGTACCAGCTATTAGTTTAGCTTTTAAACTAAACTTGAAACAAGAAACAAATTGTTTTTCTTTTGAAAATACATCACATAACAATGGGGACCTGCAGCTTTAAAGGACAGATTTAAACACAAAAATGTATTTTCTTAGCAGCTCAGTATAAAAAAAGCCTTTGTTAGAAAGTTTCACAGAAAATAGAAAATAGGAGCAGGAGTAGGCCATTCGGCCCTTCGAGCCTGCTCCGCCATTCAACACGATTATGGCTGATCCTCTATCTCAATACCATATTCCCGCTCTCTCCCCATACCCCTTGATGCCTTTTGTTTCTAGAAATCTATCGAGCTCCTTCTTAAATATATACAATGACTTGGCCTCCACAGCCTTCCACAGGTTCACCACCCTCAGAGTGAAGAAATTTCTCCTCATCTCAATCCTAAATGTCCTTCCCCATATCCTGAGACTGTGACCCCTTGTTCTGGACCCCCCCAGCCAGGGGAAACATCCTCCCTGCATCCAGTCTGTCTAGACCTGTCTGAATTTTATATGTTTCAATGAGATCCCTTCTCATTCTTCTAAACTCAAGTGAATACAGGCTAAGTCGACCCAACCTCTCCTCATCCCAGGAATCAGTCTGGTGAAGAACCTTGAGGAAGAATGAGACTGTTAAGTAATCCAATGCAAGTGCTTTATACCTGTTGGAATCAATACCTGCAATTATTCAGAGACAAAAAATGGTTGACCAAAGATGTCAAACCATTAAGCACTTGCAAAACCGTGTAACTGCTGCAGCAACTTCCTGCCGAAAAAGACACTCAACTTCACTATCACCGATTTCATGCTATGAGTGAGTTTGATGACAGATTTAGACTCTATCAATACAATGACACAATCATGCACTTTTCTCCCAAAGCTATTTCTCGCCTCAGATGGTCTTCATTTCAGAACAAATGGCTCTACTACCTTTTCTATCGTGAAGGGATTCGCAAAATTTCACATGTTCCCCCCACCCCGAAGATTTATTGGAGTTATTAAAGAAACCCTGGTGTGACTGTTTTAAAAAATCCAAGGTCTCTCAAAATGGCTGCAGTCAGACACATGGCTGAGGACCGGCAGATTTGAAATTGCATTCTCAACAACTTGGCAGGTTTCGTGTCTCAGACAGGTTTCTTTAAACAATGCAGCTGCATTCTAGCCCTGAGGCAAGCTATCAACATGGCCGGCCAACACATCAAAATTCGAGCAGGAAGTGATCGCAGGACAAAAGGTGAACCATCAAGGTACATTCGGAACAATGGTAAAGCAGTTAGCATACAGATCGATACAGGAAACGGCCATAATGTAAATGGGCCAGAGATGGGGTCCTTTGTCTTACGTTTCGTGCTTAAATCAAACAATGAAGCAAGCTGATAAGGTATGAAAAAACCTGTTACCAAGAGGGTATAACTGAAGCTGCCCAGTATATTTCTGGCGGGGAGCTGCTCTCTTCGCCTCTTGGCCCTGTCCTGTCTGTCTGCTAGCAACTAAGAAGGAAGCCATCCAGTAAACCTCGCAACCACATGTCGACGGCAGCAGCAGGCACAGGGGCCAGGCCTTTTCATCTGTTTTCACCGGTGAGCATTAATTTTCTGGCCGCCACAAGACAACCTAGCATAAGTGTAAGGTTGGGGGTTAAGGGATATTGCTAAACTTGTGATTTTAGAATTTTCCCTCGATGTGTCTGTTTCTTTCAACCCGATAAGTGTAAGACTGTATTACATCCATAGCGATTTCTTTATCTTCTGTATTATACTGTTTACCTTGTAGTTTTAGTTTTCTTATTAATAAACATTGGTTTTCCTTGTACCAATCCACTGGTCTGTTTGTCTGTCTTTGTTACCACTCGATAAGTCCTCAGCTCAGAATCAGGAAGGGGTAAGCGATTCGCAACCGCACTGCGGGCAGAGCAGCTCAGGAAAACATAACTGGCTGACCTATTATAAGCCCGAGAAACAGTTAAAAAAAAGAAACCCCTTACAGAAATGGCGAGCCAGGCAGGAGCTGAGGCGAAAGTGTGTAACAAGACAGACAGTGGTGCGGAGGAGGAATCCGCATTGGAGATAAGGTTGTCTGCCTATGTGTGCGGCAAGGTAAATATCGCGAAAAAGTGGGTGGGCGATATGTTAAAGGCCGAGCGTCCCATAGATGCAGCCATCCAGTGGACAGCAAGTAAACAGTATAAGAAAAGTATTGAGAAGGCAGTCTGGCTCTTGTGTTTTAAAAAAGCAGGTCTTTGTACTAGACCGTGCTGTAGCAGCGCGAGCAGCCAAGATTAAACAGTTGACCCTAGAGCTGCAGGAAAAGACAGCAGCCGAAGAGAAAGGGGTAGCAGCGCTCCAGGCAATTAGCCAAGAAAGGGCGCAGATGGCAAGGGACCACCAGGCAAAGGTAGAGCGCCTGGAATACCAGATCGCTGAGCTCAAAAGTAGCACTAGGGGTAGAATGGAACACCTGGAATACCAGGTCAGAGAGGCGAGAGGCAGTGAGGTTAGGTTAATGGATAAGATCCACAGCCTCACGCAAGAATTAAAAGAGCAGGAGGAGAAAGTAGGCGAGGTAAAGGCAGCATATAAGCTGGCCTGCGCCCAGGGGTTTGAGGACGCAGATCATCGCCCCTGCAGGCAAGAAATAGAACGTTTGGGCATGGCCTTAGCGAGGGCGAAGGGCATGGTATGCCTCCTTAGCCCGAAGGCGGGCCAATCGGATTTTACCGGCAACCCAAGCAGGGAAGTCCCACAGGCAGCTCCCAGAACGACACTGGTTAGGGAACCAGAGGCTTCACGGCCACCACCCATAGCCCCGAGTTTTCAGGAGGTCTGGCAGCAAGGGGGGGATGGAGGATGAAGCATTAGGGGAGACCCAGCAAGCCCTGGTAGATAGACCAGGACCGGGACCAGTGTACCCCCTCCGACAACGGAGGTACGGCCCGCCCGCCGATGGCGAGGACCTAGGGGCCATCCAGAACCAGTTTGTAGTGCCGCATGGCACCCCACAGCTCAGGGCCATGGTTAGCCATATCCCTAAGCTTACAGTGGAGGGAGACCCCTCTCTACACTTCCGTGAGATAGAGCAGGCAGCGTGCGTTAATGACTGCGATGAAGCAGAACAAGCAAAAATGCTGCTGTTTTCTCTGGGGGGTGACCTCCTCCAAACCTTATCAGATGAGTGCAAAAGGGGGCAGAAAGATTACGAGGAGTTAAGGGATGAGATATTGGAGGCCATGGGACTAAATGATGGGAGTCCGTTCGCCCGGGTGGGAAAAACGGTACAGCTCCCTGGGGAGTCCCCACAGGCTTTCGCAGACAGGCTGTGGCCAGTCTACCAGAGCGCATGCCCGGGAATGCCAGGGCGGGCATTCCTGAACAGAGATCAATTGGCCCACTGGCTCCGCTGTCTCATGACAAACTGCCTGCCCCAAATTCGAACACGAGCTGCGGCTTGGTTTGACCCCCGTAGCCCCCAGACCACCGAGGAAACGGTGATCCGCCAGCTCACAATAGCATTTAAAAATATCAGGGGTATCGAGACGCCCCAACCCAAGGGGAAAGTCCACGAGGTTAAATCAGGGGCCCAGCATAAAAGGGAATGGCACCAGGAAGGGAATCGTCCCGCCCAGGCTAAGTTAAACTGCTTTGGGTGCGGGAAGAACGGCCACTGGCGGAAAGATTGTAAAAACCCCTGGAAGGATACCAAGGGAAAGAATCCCACCGCCCCAGCCCAAAAGGCAGTGACGGGAGAGGCAGAGACAGGAATTGCCCCCTCTGCCATGGAGTCATTTTTTGAGGCCATGCGATCTTTTATGGCCAGCCAGGGAAGAATAGCAGCCACTACCGGTGTGGTAGCTCCCTCAGCCCCCCCTGACGATGCCCCGCTATGACTAGAGAAGAAAGCGCAGATCGGTCAGCAGGAGGTGAAATTCCTGGGCCTGACCGTCCACGCAGGGGAAAGAGCCATAGACAAGGCTAGGAGGGAAGCGGTCAAAGAGCTACCAGTTCCCAGTACTGTGGAGGTGAAAAAGCAGGCAGCTGGGATCCAACCCGAGGTTAGAATTCCCCAGCTCCCAGCAGCTCCCAGCTCACAGGCAGCACATGCAGGTGCAGTCAGGGGAGGAGTCACCCAGACCCCTGTCCAAACCACTCCCTCTCTCTTCTGGGACTCAGGTGGGGAGGAGGAGGAGCCCGAGGCAGGTAGCCCCACCCCCGACCTCGGTTTTGAACCTGGAGAGGAAGACTCTCAGCAACCGGCAGCAAACAGCAGGGGGTTGCCTGTCCCCAGCTCAGACTTGGGAAGGGAGGAGCCACAGGGGAAAAGCCCCCAGCCAGCGAGGACTGTGATCCACAGCAAGGGTCCGCTCGCCAGGGTAGCCCCACCAACAGCACTTCCTAGGAGGTCCCCTCGGACACCCCAGCCTAGGAAGGCATGGTCACCGGCTCCCCAGTTTAAAAGGGCTACCTCCC
Organism: Heptranchias perlo; assembly: GCF_035084215.1. Taxonomy (NCBI): domain Eukaryota; kingdom Metazoa; phylum Chordata; class Chondrichthyes; order Hexanchiformes; family Hexanchidae; genus Heptranchias; species Heptranchias perlo. The sequence goes on from NC_090336.1 coordinate 43,241,855, forward strand.
GTGCTAAAGTTAAGTCGAAAGACAAAGGTCCTCAGCCAGCAGTCACGGGCTGTGAGGGACCGGAAGTAAAGGTCAGTACAGCCAAGCCGCAGGGAGCAGCCTGCAGCAGTCCTGACAGAATTTGAGCTGGCCGCTCAGAGACGGGCGGCGGATGTATATAACTTTAGCAGTTAAGTTTGTAGTTTTAAGTTAAGATGTATAGGTTTATTATAAGGTGTGGAACCGTAATGTAATTTTAAGATGGAACCGTTCCAGTGTTGTCTACGTGAGCCGAGGTCCAGGGACCCGCTCACACTTCACCCAAGCCAGGCAGCCTGTATGGGGCCCGGCCAGATGTTTTTATCTCTTACAGGGAATGTTCGGAGGCGTGATCCTGCTCGCCCTGTCTGGGCTGAGCCTCGCGAGAAGGGGCGATACCGAGGACCACCACATCTTCGGATGAGCCCTCTTAAAGGAGATGTTAAATTTTATCAGTTTGATTTTTCAGACGTTGACAGAACCAGACTATACACCCACGAGCTTTTGGACAGGATTGGGAGTCAAAGAAGGGGTGTTTTTAACGATGTCTTAACTGGTTTTAACACGGGGTCTCCTGTCATCAACAGCTTAGATGACATCGAGCTGCAGACCCAGATTAATGGTTTAAAAACTCAATTAAAGAAAATATTAATCGATGCGAATAAGGTGGTGGGTTCGGAACTGCACGAAGATCAGGCCATGACTCTCCACTTAAAGGAGATCATAGCGGAGCTGGAAAAGCATACAAAGACGGTGAATGCGCTCATTAGGGAGGGTCGGAATTCGTCAGACCAGGCGGCGCAGAATGAAGTGTGCGTGCTGTATGGGGCATGGTTGCTGGGCGAGGCCCGCAGCAATCTGGAGGATTTAAAGCAAGGTTTAGTCCCCTCCTGGATCAGCAACAAACACCTCGCAGCCCTCCACCCTTTTGAGAATACATTAAGTCCGTGCCAGCTCCGCCTAGCTTCTGAGGCCTACCCAGTCCCAGTGGACTGTGGGCGTTCCAACCACACCATCATAGGGATAGTTGTAAGGATGCCAGTCATGGGCGGGACGGCCCGACCCGCGCCGGTGTACAGGGTGGAGAACATTGGTGTCATTCAGGGGGGTGCACACGTTCGTTTCACAGCGGTCCCGCCCTACGTCATAAAGTGGGAGCATGGTATGACGGGTACTGACCTCTCGGGGTGCCAGAGCCGGGGATCACACATAATCCTGTGTCCCCAGCACTTGAACGCCTGTTCAAAACCGCAGTGCGGGTTCAGAGCTGCTGACGCGAAGCCTATAAACTGCACCCTGGAAGCCATGGCACAAGGCCATGTTCCCCCACAGGTGGCGTATATAGGAGGTGGGACATATTGCATCACCACAGCAGCGTCTCACTACCAGCATGGTCAGCACAGCTGGTGTGCGGTGAGTGACAGCAGTTTCTGCTTTAAACCCCAGGCAGAAGTTCAAGTGGCACAGACACGAATTGTCCCCATCCCTGAACCATCCACTGTTCACCTCACTGTGAAAGAGAATTTCACCAACCTCCAAAAGTATGTAGCCCACTTCGGCTACCAGATCCCCCCTCTCCCAGAACACCTCGTTAAATTATTAAAAGCAGTAGGGGTGTCCCAAAAACACTTTTACACGCTGGAACAGAAGACTGTCCAGATAGGGGCCGATATTCTGAGTATTACGACCCCACCCTGGTGGGACATCTTTGAGAATATAGAGGTCCCCTCCTGGATTCGTCTGGCATCACACGTACTAGTAATCTGTCAGCTCGGGATCGTCCTCTACCTGGTTTGCGTCCAGTGTAGGAATAGGGGTCTCGAGGTAGTAGTTAGAACACAAAGGGCATGGAAGGACCAGTATGCTCGGGTAGACGAAACACCCGTGTGAGTTCGGGGACGCATCCCTTGCGAGTGATGGCAGCCTGTTTCATTATTTTAATAAAGATGGTCCCTTCCGTGTTGTTTTCAATAAAGTAAGTTTACGTTTTGATGTTATTTTGAATAAAGATTGTTCATTGTTGTGTTGTATAGTATGCGAAATACTGTTTCATCCCAAGTGGTGCAGGGGTATTTGGACCCCTGCGTGCTGGGATTGTTGTAATTCAACCTTGTTTTCTATCCGAATGCCTGCCATACACTGGGGTTCTCTCCAAGTAAGGGAATGTATGTGTCGAGGGATTAGGGATAGGTAAATAAAGGGGAAGGTTGTTTGCGACGGTCAGAAATCTTTGCTCACCTTGCATGGACACTTCAAGCAAGTTTAAGTATCCACAGGGGGGAGGGAAGGGATTCGCAAAATTTCACATGTTCCCCCCACCCCGAAGATTTATTGGAGTTATTAAAGAAACCCTGGTGTGACTGTTTTAAAAAATCCAAGGTCTCTCAAAATGGCTGCAGTCAGACACATGGCCGAGGACCGGCAGATTTGAAATTGCATTCTCAACAACTTGGCAGGTTTCGTGTCTCAGACAGGTTTCTTTAAACAATGCAGCTGCATTCTAGCCCTGAGGCAAGCTATCAACATGGCCGGCCAACACATCAAAATTCGAGCAGGAAGTGATTGCAGGACAAAAGGTGAACCATCAAGGTACATTCGGAACAATGGTAAAGCAGTTAGCATACAGATCGATACAGGAAACGGCCATAATGTAAATGGGCCAGAGATGGGGTCCTTTGTCTTACGTTTCGTGCTTAAATCAAACAATGAAGCAAGCTGATAAGGTATGAAAAAAAACCTGTTACCAAGAGGGTATAACTGAAGCTGCCCAGTATATTTCTGGCGGGGAGCTGCTCTCTTCGCCTCTTGGCCCTGTCCTGTCTGTCTGCTAGCAACTAAGAAGGAAGCCATCCAGTAAACCTCGCAACCACATGTCGACGGCAGCAGCAGGCACAGGGGCCAGGCCTTTTCATCTGTTTTCACCGGTGAGCATTAATTTTCTGGCCGCCACAAGACAACCTAGCATAAGTGTAAGGTTGGGGGTTAAGGGATATTGCTAAACTTGTGATTTTAGAATTTTCCCTCAATGTGTCTGTTTCTTTCAACCCGATAAGTGTAAGACTGTATTACATCCATAGCGATTTCTTTATCTTCTGTATTATACTGTTTACCTTGTAGTTTTAGTTTTCTTATTAATAAACATTGGTTTTCCTTGTACCAATCCACTGGTCTGTTTGTCTGTCTTTGTTACCACTCGATAAGTCCTCAGCTCAGAATCAGGAAGGGGTAAGCGATTCGCAACCGCACTGCGGGCAGGGCAGCTCAGGAAAACATAACTGGCTGACCTATTATAAGCCCGAGAAACAGTAAAAAAAAACCCTTACATTTCAGAACAAATGGCTCTACTACCTTTTCTATCTCCAAAATTGAATAAAATGATTTGGTACACACTTATCCATGTGGACAGCGCTCTTTAATTCTGCAATGTAAGAAAGGAAATGTACAAGCTAGCAACATATTGTTTTCAATACCATCTACAGTTTTGAAGAATGTTATAATATTCCTCTGTTTTGATCCATGCGTTAGCAGACGTTCGCTTCATATGGGCAATTTCTTAGAATAAAGAAAATAAAAGTGAATTTTGACTCCGAGTAAATTTATTACAAAACGCTTTAGTCGATGACTTTTAATTTAAATTTCCACTTAAAAAGGGGACACTATTCCCACTTAAAGGGATTCTTTTCTCCCACTTTATAACTATTTTGACAAGTTAAAACAGTATGGCTTTGAGGTTTAATGCACTGCTGCACTTTTATGCATCTTACTATGGAATAATTTGCATTCAGATTCACTGGATTTTACAGATGCTCTATGACAAAAGTTATAGACTTTTCACATTGCTAATAGAATTCAGTATTCACAAAGTTGAGTTGGCATTGGGTAAATGTTCATTCTTCACATCCAATTAATCAGTCACAGCAATTGTTTACCAGGAGGTGCTAGTTTCTTGTACAGTCTAACATGCCTGTTCAGTGTGACACTGTCAAACCAGCTGTGTTGTCAGGTCTATAAGAAACATGGGGCGCTAAATTGGGCCGTGTGGCGCCTGTTGTTTCGGCGATACATGGACTCTCCTACATCCAAGATGGCATCTTGGATGCGCACGCTCGTTTCCTGTGTGACGTGCGCCAGGCGCCATTTTGGTATAGGAGTTAGCACATGCGCAGATAACGAACGCTGGAATCATGTAAAGTAGGGAGAAAATGGCTTCAATCAGTGTGCAATGCTGTTTTAAAGTGATAGATGCCATTTTGGGACTTAACGCTCAACTCAATTGCAGTATTAACCCCGACCATCTGAACGTGTCTCAGGACACCCACCTGCGCTATTTAAAGGGACCATGCAGGATTTACAGGTTAGTGGCTGAATTATTGCTTCTGGCTGCCGAGACATTTGTAACTGTTTTTGGAGATCTGCTACACTTGAATAGTAGGACGCGGGGACATGGCCTGACATTTAGAGCCAGGACGTGCAGGAGCGAAGTTAGGAAATGCTTCTACAAAGGGTGGTAGACGTTTGGAACGCTCTTCTGCAGACGGCAGTTGATGCTAGCTCACTTGTGAATGTTAAATCTGAGATTGATAGATTTCTGTGAACCAAGGGTATTAGGGGATATGGGGCTAAGGCGGGTAAATGGAGTTAGGTCTCAGGTCCACCATGATCTCATTGAATGGCGGAACAGGCTCGATGGGCTAAATGCTACTGCCACTTGCTGCCTCTTGATATGCGCCACCTTCTTCTGCAAAAAAGCAGGATGTGGGTCTGGGTGATGTGCTTGTCATGGTTGAATAGCTGCCAGTGTGTGTGGCCTGAGAGTTGTGGGTGGGCGGCTTGAAACAGTGGTAATGTGTAAGGGTGAGAGGAAGCATCTGGTTGGAAGAGTTGAGTACTGATGGAAAGAGATTGTTGGTATGTGTGTGATGGGGGGTGTAATGCGTGGTGCAGTGAATGAGGCTGGTGGTGCAGTTGGTAAGAGACGCCACTCACCTTGACCACTCATGTCAAAGCATTGAACTTCTTCCTGCACTGCATCCATGTTCATGATGCTGTGCACCTGGCATTGACTTCGTCCCCCACTGCCTCCCACTGCCTTTTGGATATATGTCTGGAGGACCTCTTGCCCCCCCCCCAACCCCCCTCTCCACTGTGGATATGGGATGTCCCTCCTTCTGTCCACCTCTTGCACCAAGGTCTTTAGTGCATCAGCAGAGAACCTTGGTGCATGCACTCTCGCAGGCCTGGTACCAACTCAGATAAGCAGATTGGTGAGGTCTGGAGTGCAGATTGGAGGACATGGGATTTGGTAGTGCATAACCTTTATTCAATGTTTTAACATAACTCATTAGTGTGTAAACATAGGGATGGGACCTGCATCTGTATTTTACGTGTGTGATGTCAGATCTCTTTTCAGACTCCATGCAGACAGTAGACTGTTATTTTCAGCAAATAACAGGTACCAGCTACCTTTAAGAGATTTCTAAGAAACATCCTCCCTTTAAGAGATTGCGCTCCCTCTGGTGGTGTAAAGTGTGAATGGAACGCTGACTGCGGGTAAGTCCTCGGGTGGACCGGAACTTGCGTCCTGCCTGCGCAGGGGCCATTGGGCGCAGGGTAATAGCACATCACGCTACTCACGCCCAAAAATGGCCCCGAGCGAATTTTTCCCCCATGGAATTTATCTGGTGTGCATTAGAAATTAGTAGTACATTTTAGCAGTAGAAGCCACACCAGGCAAGCATACACGAGGTAAGCATACACCAGGCAAGCGTAGAACCTTGTTTTTTCTCCTTCCTTTTTGGAAGTCAGGTAGCTAACCAGAAAGAATGCTCAGCTAAGAATGTGCCTGTGTCTGCCTCAGATGTTGTAATCAGCATCCACATCTACACTACGGCCTGCATCCCCATTAGCACTGTCCTCAACAAATTCCTCTGGTTTCCCATCACCCAATAAATCGATTTTAAGATCTTTGTCCTAACCTTCAAATCTCGCAGTGCCTCATTCCACCTTATTTCAGCAATCACCTCCAACCATACGTCCTTGTGAACACCCTCCGAACCTCAGATAACAACTTATTTCTTGTTTCCACTCTACCCCACTACCTCAACCACCATGCTTTGCCTTTCACATCTCTCCACCAGCACCTATACATTGTCACCTCCCTCCTTGCCTTCATAAACCTCCTAAAGACTCTTTTCTTCAAATAAGCTATTGTTCCCAACTCCTCTTTATCCCTTTTTTCCTTCTGCTTGATGCTCCCTTCCCCATAAAACTTTGTACATGAGGAAGATAATAAAAGTTGTAGTTGTTTTACATGATACATTGTTTGCTTTTAACACTTTTAGCCACATTGAGATTGGACATTATTTATATTGAAAACCTGCTCCTTAAATGAAAATAAACGGAATCAAAACAATGTTTACATTTTAGTAAATCACTTTCTATTACGGTAAGCTGGGGCTACCAAACTGTTGGGAGTGTCTACCTTTGATTTAGGTTGGGTATGCAGGGCTGAGTCAAAAAACATACAAAAAATGTCTTCCTCTTTCTCTTCCTCCTGCTAGCAACTTAATGGAGACTGAAATTAGCAATAGATTTAAGGAAACGAAGAAAAAAATAGCACATGGTCAGATAGGAATTGTAACATTTCCTGAAACTCAAGAGCTATTTTTCTAAAAACTGATACATTAGTAAATTGTGATTTGTAGATGGCAAAACTCTACTTGCTGGCTTTTGATAAAACCACATATCTTTCTCAAAGTTCCAGGATTAATCAATCAACCTTCCAGACTTGTATGAGTCTTTCTATTCTCCAGGGTGGAGATCACTAATGTTCTCCATGCATGTATCTTTGAAAACTGAATACAAAATTACCTCTGAAATGTAAAAACTCAGCAGGAGCCTTAGACTGACAGCAGGGAGGAAACTCTATGTTGTCTATTCGTGTCAACGCAACCATCTAAGTTGGTTAAACATGACTTTAATTAATGAGCTGCTGATTTACTGTTGAAATGTAATGGGAATTATTTTATGTTGTATCTAATAATAAATAATTGAGAAGCACATGGGATAACAGAATCATTTTGCCAGTGCAGCAGAGTACAACCCAGGGAGGATAAGTAATCCCAGAGAATTGTTGAACAACTGTTCTTAAAAACATTTAGTAGATTGTACTTTTGAAATCCAGAGTTATAGCCCGACCTAAATCTGGAGGAAAAAGAGACTCTCTGGGTCTGACAAAGAGTCATAAGATTTGAAGCGTTAATCTTTTCTTCCTTTCTCCACTTATGCTGCTGAGTGATTGCACGAATAACGTATAATGACGACTGCTTGTCTTCTCCTGCCTATCCAGCTCAAATAACCTGTCCACTTTGAAAGAATCTAACCCCTTCATTATTTTAAAAACCTCAAATCATATCCCTTTAAGTTTATGCTTTTCTAGAATAAAAAGCCTCAGTTCCCCAAGGCTATCTTATAACTAATGGCCTTTAAACTAGGTATCAATCGAAACCTACTTTTCAAAATTATAGCAGGCTCCAGCAATCTTCTCACCAAAGTCCAAAGAGGAATGTATGCTAATAAATTGATTTTCTGGAATTTTATCTGTAAAGGGTGGGTAAGGTTCATTTGGCTGCTTCTGCATTTAAATTCATGAACAGGATCCACTGTACTCCTTGCTGAAATTAGTCTGACTAGTCATTGCCAAAGACCATTTATTATTCAAGGCAGAGCTGATCAGTTGACTCAGGGAAGAACGAGATTATAGATAATAACGTGGATCTCTGACCCAACTATTTCATCACTTTGGTAGGAAGAATAGAAAAACAGAATGGGGGTTAAATTGATTAACCCCCCAAATCCGGGTGTCGGCATACTTGTGCGGCCTCCTCACTTACCCGATTGTAGCACATCAATCAAGCCTAGTTGCAATGCTCTCACCAGTTTCGTAGTTCCCACCAGCAGTGGGGGGTGGGGGTGCAAATATCGCATGGTTTGCTCACACCTCTTAAAGGCAGCCTGCACCTCTTATTTGAAAAAATAAGATATGGGTCTGCATGGAGTCTGAACGGAGATCAGACATCGCACACACAAAGCACAGATGCACGTCCCGTCCCTATGTTAAAAAACTGTTGTGTGGGATTTAGTAGTGTGTAGGCTTTATTCAATGTTAAAACATTGAATAAAGCCTGCACACTACTAAATCCCACATCCTGCAATTTGCACACCAGACCTCACCAATCTGAGTTTGTACCAGGCCTGCAAGAGAGTGTGCACCAAGGTTCTCTGATGATGCACTAGAGGCCTTGGTGCAAGAGGTGGACAGAAGGAGGGGCATCCTATATCCGCAGAGGGGCAAGTGGCCCTCCAGACATCTTCTCAAGAGGCAGTGGGAGGCAGCGGGGGACGAAGTCAATGCCAGGCGCATAGCACATGAACATGGATGCAGCGCAGGGAGAAGTTCAATACTTTGACAGGAGTGGTCAAGGTGAGCGAGGTCAACTGTCAAGTGGCATCTCCTACCAACTGCACCACTAGCCGCATCCACTGCTCCACACACTACACCCCCCATCACCAACAAACTCTTTCACTCAGTACTCAACTCTTCCAATCAGATGCTTCTTCTCACCCTCACACATTACCACTGTTGCAATCCGCACACCCTCAACTCACAGGTCACACACACTGGCAGCTATTCAACCATGACAGGCACATCACCCAGACAGCCTGCAGGGCACTCACCAACACACTTCTCGCTTTCTTGCAGGAGAAGGTGGCGCATAACAGGAGGCAGCAAGTGGCAGTGGCATTTAGCCCCTCGAGCCTGTTCCACCATTCAATGAGACCATGGTTGATCTGTGACCTAACTCCATATACACGCCTTAGCCTCATATCCCTTAATACCCTTGGTTCACAGAAATCTATGTTAATTGTATAATTTATATCAATGAGTGTTAATTGTATTCAGGTGATGGGTATCAATTGGGGACTCTCTTGTATCCTTTTTGTAGGAGAGCTTATCCAGAGTGTGGTGTGTGTCAGGGGAATCTCTATGAATAAAGGCTTGGAAAGAACTAAAGACCAGGCTCCAGTATTCTATCCTTCAAGTGGCTATCCATTTATAACAATCTATCAATCTCAGATATAAAATTAACAATTGAGCTAGCATCAACTGTCATTTGCAGAACAGCATTCCAAACTTCTCCCACCCTTTGCATGTAGCAGTTTCCTAACTTCACTCCTGCAATTCCTGGCTCTAAATGTTAGGCTATGTCCCCTCGTCCTAGTATTCAAGTAAATGATTGATCAAGTAAATACCTGTAAATCCTGCATGGTCCATTTAAATAGCACTGGTGGGGGGTCCTCCAGGCCGTCTAAGACATGTTCAGCTGGTCATAGTTAAGACAGTGCATTGGCTGGATCAGAGAGCCAAAACGGTATCTATTCCTTTAAATCAGCGTTGCACACTGATCTAACGCATATTCTCGCTCCTGTACATGCTGCCGACGTTCATTATCCATGCCTGCGGAAACCCCTTTACCAAGATGGCGTCCACCGCACATCACTCTAGAAGTGTACGCGCATATAACGGATGCCATTTTAGGACCTCTGGTGGCCACGTAGCGCCTGAAAACCGGGCGCTATATGGCTGAATTTCCAGCCCAATATTTTTTAAATGGTGAGATATTATTAAATGTTGGTGCTCAGAGGAATTTGTATGTCCTTGTACATGAAACACAGAAAGTTAACATGCAGGTACAGCAAGCAATTGGGAAGGCAAATGGTATGATGGCCTTTATTGCAAGGGGGCTGGAGCACAAGAGTAAGGAAGTCTTACTGTAACTGTACAAGACTTTGGTGAGACCACACCTGGAGTACTGTGTACAGCTTTGGACTCCTTACCTAAGGAAGGATATACTTGCCTTGGAGGTGGTGCAACAAATGTTCACTAGATCGATTCCTGGGATGAGAGGGTTATCCTATGGAGGAGAGATTGAGTAGAATGGGCCTATACTCTCTGGAGTTTAGAAGAATGAGAGGTAATCTCATTGAAACATAGAAGATTCTGAGAAGGCTTGACAGGGTAGATGCTGAGAGGCTGTTTCCCCCTGGCTGGAGAGTCTAGAATGAGGGGCATGGTCTCAGGGGTCAGCCATTTAGGACTGAGATGAGGAGAAATTTCTTCACTCAGAGGGATGTGAATCTTTGGCATTCCCTACCCCAGAGGGCTGTGGATGCTCAGTCAATGAGTGTATTCAAGACTGAGATCGATAGATTTTTGGACTCTCAGGGAATCAAGTGATATGGGGATCGGACAGGAAAGTGGAGTTGAGGTCGAAGATCAGCCATGATCTTATTGAATGGCGGAGCAGGCTCAAGGGGCCATATGGCCTACTCCTGCTCCCATTTCTTATGTTCTTATGTTGAGAGAGAAACTTAGCTAAACTACACTGAGCTGTTATAGTGCAGGTAAAGCCCCGTGTAGTATCTCTGTATACTGCGACACTGCAAGAAGATTAACTCAGCTGTTGCTGCTTCACACACATCTTAGTGAGGGATTAGTCTGACCTTCCTTGACCTTTGTTTTAACACAATACTGAAATTTTGCAACAGAACCTACAATATTCTCCCGTCGAACACCAATAGATATTAGAGAGGCCGGAATAAGTGCATCTTGCCTTAGGTAGAATGATTTTCACATGGGCACTTGCCTCCTTTTTCAATGAATAAAGAATTAACGTAGAATCTTGACAGCTGCTGGGAGAAACCAGTTGTATTTTTAATAAAATGCAACATGTTTTTAACATTAAAACAAAAAAATTATACAGATCAGACCTATACCATTTGGAACTATGAACAGATCATGCTAGAATTTCTGTCCATTAGTCCTGCTGAATTTAGCCTCTTTACCAAAATGTGACAGTCTTCACTCAAAACCTCATTCTTCCAGGCTATAAAAGGTAAGTTAGCAAATTAGTTTTATTTGAACTGTAGCAACTTTATGAATTTTTACCTTGGGTAACTATATTAAGCACCTTGGGACATTTTTCTAAATTAAAGATGCTATATAAGCACAAGTTGTTGTTGTATTGTCTTTAAATGCACAGAAACCACACCATCAAATGGAAATGAGTCCAATAAATAGGATCATTAGTAAATCTATGCAAAGGTCACAATTCAAACCATAAGAATGTCTAAGCATTTTTTAATATCTATTTATGAGAGCTGATTGGTTATTTTGGTTTTGCTTATTGCCAGCCTGCTTTCTTCAGGCTGCAGATAATTCATATTCTACTCCGATATACAAAAGGTCACATCAAGGGCATTGCTCCCATGCAAATACAATGCAACCGCAAAGCAGGCAGAAACCACTTATCACAGAATGCTGGCTTTACCTTAATTTGACAGATTTCAGGAAAAGTGTTGTTAATGTGCAAACAGGAAGTTAAGGAAACACTCACATTAAGTAAACTTGGTTTCATTATGGAAAGCACCTATTATTTTTCTATATCCCAGTTTTTAAACTCCAGACAAGACCAGATGTGTAGCCCCAGCTAGCAAGCAGCCTGTCTTTTTCAAAAAAGATCCTGTAGATGTTTGACAGCATTACACAAGTGTAAAATACATTTCTTTTATTTTTTAATAAATCTGTACCGTAGCTTTTCACCTAAGTCAGGGTCTGATAGTCTAGGAGATCTCGAGATAGTTTTCATCATACCCAGTAAATTAAATACAGCAACAAATGCTGCTGTTCAAACCCTGGAAAAATCTACAACACCAGACATTGTGCCTAGAATGTTACTCTTTGAATCATAGGGAGCAGAAGCTCACTTATTAAAACAGTCCTGATCACTGAGCACAAAATAAATATCTGAGTTAAAGACCCAAAAATGCAATACTGATGAACGCTAAAGATTGAAAATTACTGCAGGCAACATTAACAGAGAATCACATAATTTACACTGTTGCACCCTCTTCAGATGCATCAAGTGTAGACACCAGAAAAGCCAGATGAAGTTTGGGTGTAGTACTGTTCAGCAGCAGATTAGGAGCAAACGAGTCGTGCCAACTTTTCCTCTGCATTATGCCCCCTTTCAGAGGAAAAAAATCAATCTTCATATATAGCAGCAATCTCCGAGAGGAAGCGGCATAGTGAGGGAGTGCATCAGGACTTACTACAGTTTGGTTTCTTTAGGCTATTAAATACGGTTGAATTGCATAAGGAACTGGTTGCATTTTCATAAACAGAAGGTAGTTATTAATGGTATTGGTTCTGGGTGAGGGCTGATTTCTAGTCTAGTCCCTCAGGGATTGGTGTTAGGACTGTTGCTCTTCATCATCTTTACCAATGATCCGGATGAAGGTATCAGGGGAAATTTCTGCAAGTTCGTGGATGGTACAAAGATATGAGCGGGTGTTAGATGAGAAAAATAGATTACAGGCAGATCTAGATGCAAAATGGGAACAAGCTTACATCAGGCAGATGACTTTTAATATAGATTAATCTAGTGGGCATGATTTTAACCCCGAAAATCAGGTCGGTTGGGGGCATTAAAAATTGCAAAAATTTCAAACCCGTCCCCAACCCGCCCATTTCTGGGTTTCACGTGGACAGGGCGAGGATCAGGCAACCAACCCGCTCTCAGAAGGCAGGTTGGTCACTAAAACCTTTCACGGAGGCTGCGGGCCTCCATTTTTTCAGGTTTTGTGATTTTGTGATTCCCGGGTCTTCACCTTCACACCACATGAGAGGAGATGAGAAGGCCCGAAACTGCAGGTGAGTGCCCATATGGTACTGCTTATGGGCCTGGAGAGGCAGGTGTGCTTTCCCCAGGCTCAACAAGCCTACTTGCAGCGACCCCCCAAACGATCGCCGATGCCCCCCCCAAACGATCACCGATGCCCCCTCCAAAACGATCGCCGATGCCCCCTCCAATGATCGCGGAACTCCGCGATGACCCCCGATCCAGACCGACCCCCGATCCAGACCACCCTCCTGATGACTGACACCCGATTGACCCCCCATAACTCCCTGAATCCCCCCCATGACTGACCCCCCCGGTGACGCAGGCCCCCCTCACCGATACCCCCATGCCCACCCCTCATCCATACAATCTGAGACTTAACTGAACACTTAGCTGAAGACGTCATCTGTCTTGCTCTGCTCCCATCCGACTGAGGCCAGCCTGTCAAAATAGAAGTCGTCCTTACGTCAAAATCGTAAGGATGTCCAGGAAACCCGTACTTTGGGGTTTCCCATCTGCGATTCATCCCGTCCCCTTCCAGGCTCTGGGTCAAAATCCTGGCCCAGCTCTCTCGGTGGTTCAATTGGTTAAAGCACCGAGTAGCCCTGCTGTGCAAGTCAGAAAGGCCCCAGGGTCAATCCCCAGTTAATGCTGAGCTTGTTGCTCTTAGCTGCAATTGCTGTATGAAGCACGATAACTGGCCTCAGCACTACCACCCCCCTCCCCAGAGTTGGAGGCGGGGGGGTGGGGGGGGGGGTGCGGTAGGGAGAGTAATGGCCAGCATTCTTGCTGCTTCTGACTGCAGGAAATGCATATTTGAGAGTTTTGGGTGAGGGCAAGATCAGGCTCATCTGTGATACCACATGCAACCTAATAACCAGCTGAAACTACTATCTGGGCTGCAACGGTGATAGGAAGACAACAAGGTTGATCATGTAATCTAATGCCTCCGAGCACCTAAACTGATATAAAGCAACCCTCACCGTCAAGCACGCAGGATTTCTTTCATTTGCCCCCAACTGTGCACCTTGAGGAAAGCACGCAGGGAGAGAACTGGTGGGAGAAAAGGAAAAAAAAATAAACACTAATATAGTCACATCCTCACCATGGTAACACTGTGCTTTGACGCATCCTCAATATGCCAGGAGCAGACTTGTCAGGGCTCAGGCTCATGGCAATGAGTGTAAGCTTTTCAAATCACTCTCACACTCTTACGCCCACCCATGAGTTTGTCATGCCATTTGTTATTTCATGCTGGCTTGGCACAAAATCTTAATTGTAGGTAGATGGGTTAATAAATGTAAAGGAAGTTATAGGTCTTTTTGTTATCCAATGTACTTGACTCTTTCACGGCTTAATTTCTCTGTGGTTCTCATGATGAGAGAGATACCAACAAATATTAAATATTTTGTCAGATGCCCACTAGCATAAATACAGATGATAAAAGACACTTGTCACTTGTAAAAATTAAGAAAATCATATTTGTACTGGAAACTCACATTAATTTGCAGCACAAAATACATAAAACAGGCAGGTGCAAACAGTTGAGAGTTACTAGCTCTGGTTGTAGCTTGGAGTGATTTTTTTTCACTCCCGTTCATTCTGCATTAGAAGCCGAGGTGAATCTCCTGTGGATTTGCACTGTAACTGCAGTGTCATATTTTGGTTGATTATTTAATCTAATGCCTCCGAGCACCTAAACTGATAACCTGTGTCATCAACATGGAACAGAGCGTGATCTGAAACGTTGCGAAAGTATCAATGGAGCTAAGTGCAGTTGCAGCCAAGGTTGGGCAATTTTGATTCTTTGTGAAGAGCACTAGTCATTAAATCTACCCTCGTTTCATTCCTGTAAATGTGGCTGTAAAAGATGACCCACATAAGTTTTTTTTCAGTTGATCTTTAATACTGAATCAGACCAATTGATGTATGCTTCTGAAAACTGCTTAACTTTTTGACTGGTCTTCAAACCTAATACTAAATAATCATTCAATCTGTGGGTGACCAGGAAAATTTCAGTGTGTACATTGAACTTGCATTTCATTTGTAGCTTTTTATAAGCACTTTACACATTTTAAAACAATTTTGAAAATATGTTTCAGATTCCCAGGCATTTTGCCTTTTATAAAAGATGTATCGCCATGTGTACCAATTAGTTCCTTGTCCGAACATAGTCAGCACCAAGGAAATCAAGAAATATAAAAAGTAATTTGGAAGGCAATCTGATGGATTGTTTGACGTCTATCTTCAGTATCTATAGTATAACTTGCAGTGTGATGGAATACTATCCACTCGCCTGGATGGGTACAGCTGCAACAACACTCAAGAAGCTCGACACCATTCAGGACAAAACAATCCGCTAGATTTGCACCCCATTCACCATCTTAAATATCCACTCCCTCCACTACTGGCGTACCATGGCTGCGGTGTGTACTATCTACGGGATGCACAACATCAATTCACCTAGGCTTCTTCAGCAGCACCTCCCAAACCTACGTAGAAGGACAAGGGCAGCAGGTGAATGGGAACACCATCAGCTCCAAGTTCCCCTCCAAGTCACACACCATCCCAACTTGGACATATATCGCTGTTCCTTCATTGTCGCTGGGTTAAAAGCCTGGAACTCCCTATCCAACAGTATTGTAGGAGTACCTTCACCATAAGGACTGCAGCGGTTCAAGAAGGCGGCCCACCACCACCTTCTCAAGGGCAGCTAGGGATGGGCAATAAATGCCAGCTTTGCCAGCAATGCCAATATCCCGAGAATGAGTTTTTAAAAATGAGTCTCTCCTCTGTATGATAATACATTACAAAGCAAATATTTCATAGTGAGGATAAACTGATCCTTCAAAATGGTTACTTTTACACATCATAGCAAAGCCGAAGGGATGATAAAATTAAGTGGAGCATAAAATAAGTCAAATGACCCATCCTGTGCACTGCTAGACCTCAAGAACAATTCTATCAATGCTTAGTAAAGATATCATTTCATTAAATTGTTTTCTAATAAGAAAACAGTTTACTATGAGATCGATGCCCTTTTTGTGTTCTTCACAGTAAAGTTTTAGTCCTTGGTTTAGCATGCAGTGCACGTTCTTCATGAAATCTTCCATGAAAACTGAACTCCGCATTGTTCCCATGCACAAATGGCAACAGATGTTAACTGCTGATAGGACAATTAACTTCAACATCCGAGATCAGCAACAATGTAACAGTTTTCTCGGAGAATCTTCCCAGCCTCAGGGGCTGAGGTAAAAGCACTATCTGTAACTGACAGTTTGTTCAAATAAATAGAACAATTTTTCAATAAACCTGTCATTCATCAGTGGTTTGTATGATAGTTTCCTTTCCTCGTCTTTAGGTGGGTTGTGATAACAAATAAAGCTACAATATTAACCGAATGCCAGAATTGCAAGCTTGAAAGACCCTTGTTGTCAGGAAGGGAAACAATTGAAGATACAATTGTAAATATTGAAGTGCACGTGGCAAACCCGAATAAAAAAAAACTTATCTTTCCTCACGCGATCACAACTTAATTTGATGCTCATTGATCTTGGTTCTGAGTTTTGCGCCCGGCAACCAGCCTGATTGACAGGTTGGCTGCCAACAAGAGCTGCAACGCCGAGGTGTGGGGGTTGGGGGGGGGGTGGTGGAAAGAGAGAGCGAGGGACGTCATCCGGTGCTGGAACAGAGACGTTGGGGGGCGCGAGAGATCGGAGAAGAGACGTTGGGGGGCGCGAGAGATCGGAGAAGAGACGTTGTGGGGCGCGAGAGATCGGAGAAGAGACGTTGGGGGGCGCGAGAGATCGGAGAAGAGACGTTGGGGGGCACGAGAGATCGGAGAAGAGACGTTGGGGGGCGCGAGAGATCGGAGAAGAGACTTTGGGGGGCGCGAGAGATCGGAGAAGAGACTTTGGGGGGCGCGAGAGATCGGAGAAGAGACGTTGGGGGGCGCGAGAGATCGGAGAAGAGACGTTGGGGGGCGCGAGAGATCGGAGAAGAGACGTTGGGGGGCGCGAGAGATCGGAGAAGAGACGTTGGGGGGCGCGAGAGATCGGAGAGGAGACGTTGGGGGGCGCGAGAGATCGGAGAAGAGACGTTGGGGGGCGCGAGAGATCGGAGAAGAGACGTTGGGGGGCGCGAGAGATCGGAGAAGAGACGTTGGGGGGCGCGAGAGATCGGAGAATAGACGTTGGGGGGCGCGAGAGATCGGAGAAGAGACGTTGGGGGGCGCGAGAGATCGGAGAAGAGACGTTGGGGGGCGCGAGAGATCGGAGAGGAGACGTTGGGGGGCACGAGAGATCGGAGAGGAGACATCGGGGCAGAGGGGTGCAGGTGACATCGTTGGAAAGATAGGTATATTTAATTTTTGACATTCTGTAATGTAATTTTAAAAATTAAACTAAATAAATTAATGATCCGGCCCCTCCCGTCTGGTTTCATCAGACGTGAATCGGAAGCTGTGAGAAAACCGCCCAGGTAAGTTTAAAATCGTTTTAACTACCTAATATGTCAGAAATAAAGTACCTTAAGTACCTACATTTGCTTCTTTAAATATCGTCCCACCGGCTTTAATTGTTGGCGGGACTACCGGGTTCGGGAACGCCACAAGCATGCGCGTTCTTCAGCGTGTTGGAGTTGGGAATCCTGCCCGCTCCATAAAATCCCAATTTCCGCCGCCCTTCCCCCCCCAACGCACCCACACTTCCATTTGAAAGTTGAGCTCTATGGGCCTGGAAATCTAGACTGGGGGCTTACGAGGGATGGGGAGGAGAAAAAAAATGGTAACTTAAACATTCTGGATTTTGACAATCTTTTAGTAAATTACATAAATTTCAGCATCTACACAATATTGTTCTCTCTTTGCATGTGTGGTGCAAATAAAATGTTGCATTGATTATTGTTGATAAATGTTGAAAATATGAGAGGCAAAGAGAGAGTATGAGAATAGACTGGTGGCCAACATAAAGGGAATCCAAAAGTCTTCTACCGGCATGTAAACAGTAAACGAGTAGTAAGAGGAGGGGTGGGGCGGATTAGGGTCCATGAAGGAAATCTACTCATGGCAGAGGGGATGGCCAAGGTACTAAATTAATACTTTGCATCTGTCTTTAACAAAGAAGAAGATGCTGCCACAGTATCAGTGAAGGAAGATATAGTTGAGATACTGGATGGGCTAAAAATTGATAAAGAAGAGGTACTTGAAAGGCTAGCTGTACTTAAAGTAGATAAGTCACCTGGTCCAGATGGGATGCATCCTAGGTTGCTGAGGGAAGTAAAGTTGGAAACTGCAGAGGTACTGGCCATAATCTTCCAAACATCCGTAGATACGGGGGGTGGTGCCAGAGAACTGGAAAATTGCAAATGTTACACCCTTGACAAGGGTGGATTGATTAGGGGAAGCCAGCAGGGATTTGTTAAAGGCAAATCGTGTTTAACTAATCTGATAGAGTTTTTTGATGAGGTAACAGAGAGGGTAGATGGGGGCAATGCAGTTGATGTGGTGTATATGGATTTTCAAAAGGCATTTGATAAAGTGCCGCATGGTAGGCTTATCATCAAGATTGCTGTCCGTGGAATAAAGGGGGCAGTAGCAGCACGGATACAGAATTGGCTAAGGGACAGGAAACAGAGAGTAGTGGTGAATGGTTATTTTTCAGACTGGAGGGAGGTGTACAGTGGTGTTCGCCAGGGGTCAGGGCTGGGACCACTGTTTTTCTTGATATATATTAATGACTTGGACTTGGGTGTACAGGGCACAATTTCAAAATTTGGAGATGACACAAAACTTGGAAGGCTAGTAAACAGTGAGGAGGATAGTGATAGCCGTCAAGAGGATATAGACAGGCTGGCGGTATGGTCGGACATGTGGCAGATGAAATTTAATGCAGAAAAATGCGAAGTGATACATTTCGGTAGGAAGATCGAGGAGAGGCAATATAAACTAGATGGCACCACTCAACTGTGTACAGGAACAGAGAGATCTGGGGGTATATGTGCACAAATCGTTGAGGTGGCAGGGCAGGTTGAGAAAGCAGTTAAAAAAGCATATGGGATCCTGCGTTTTATAAACAGAGGCATAGAGTGCAAAATTATGGAAGTCATGATGAACCTTTATAAAATACTGGTTCGGCCATAACTGGAGTATTGTGTCCAATTCTGGGCACCGCACTTTAGGAAAGATGTGAAGGCCTTACAAAGGGTGCAGAAGAGATTTACTGGAATGATTCCAGGGGAGAGCGACTTTAGTTGCATGGATGGACTGGAGAAGCTGGGGTTATTCTCCTTGGAACAGAGACGGTTGTGAGGAGATTTGATAGAGATATTCCAAATCATGAACGGTCTAGACAGAATGGATAGAGAGAAACTCTTCCCCTTGGCGGAAGGGTCAAGGATCAGAGGACATAGATTTAAGGTGATTGGCAACCAAAGGTGACGAGGAAAATCTTTTTTACGCAGCGAGTGGTTAGGATCTGGAATGCACTGCCCAAGAGAGTAGTGGAGGCAGATTCAATTATGACCTTCAATAGAGAACTGGATAAGTACTTGAAAGGAAAAAAAAATTGCAGGGGTACGGGGAAAGGGCAGGGGAATGGGACCAGTTGGATTGCTCTTGCATAGAGCTGGCGTGGACTCGATGGGCCGAATGGCCTCCTTCCATGCTGTAACCTTTCTATGATTCTACCATTCTATGATTCTACGTAGATTTAAATTAGCATTCCTCAACACCCCATGAGAAGAAACTATACATTATCTTTGCCTACTTAACAGTCAGATAACTGCAAAAGTAATTCATTGCATGTGGATACTTTCTGAAAGGATTGATAAGACATATGTATAATACAAGTTTATTTTGGGACAATAAATCCAGTATTGATGTGTTTCCTTTTGAAAACATAGTAAAAATTAAGACGAACAGGCTGGCTTTTTAAGATCCCTAATCTCACTGCAGTCATTCCCTTGTACCATATTTCTCAAAATGGTGGCTTATAGAGCAGAAATTACTCATTTGAATGCATTTTGTGAGCTCTGTGGCATAATGGTGAAATGCTGGTTTAAAATAAAATTAAAACCATTCACTTTAATTTTGATCCTTTGTATAGAGGTATTGTCAATATAGTTAAACAGTCAATATCACATCTGCATGCAATACCTTTGTATGATTGGTTATGTCTGAGTATTAGATGACAGCAATATTTAGATGATAGTATTAGATGATAGCAATATTTATGAATCATTGTGTAACAATGATAAGCAGGTTGTGCGGAGAGATAATCAGATAATACTAAGTAATTGATATCTAGTATGAACATTTTAACCATATTTTATACGTCCAATTTGAAAACCAGTAAGATATCAAAGTTTTCTCTACAAGTATATGAGTGACAGAGAACATAATGTACAATTTTTATTTAGACTTGAAATGAATAGTTACCGCAGTTTTAAAATTTTATTACATATAGACTATTGCAGATCATGCACACATGATTACAGAGAAAATGGGCTGAACAGATGGATAAACACATGACATTCCATTTGAAACTACTCTTGCAAAATTCAATTAAACTGAGGAAAAAGATCACATTTGCATTTAAAACTGCTTAGATAACGTTTCTATATATTTTTTGAAAAATCACTTTGGAAAACTAGCTGGAATCTTCTTTAGTGAATGCATTCAACACTAGCAATGCTGTAGAAATGTAGATATATGCTATTAGAGGAAACGTAGCAGCCGGAATAGAAAGTTGGTTGGTGGAAAGGAAACAATTGGTTGGGAATAATGGGTGCTGCTTGGACTGGAAAACAGTTGGACATGTTGTACCCCAAGGGTCAGTGCGAGGTCCGGTCTCTCTCTCTATCTCTCTCTATATATCTATCTCTCTCTATATATCTATCTATATATACATACATATAGGTAGATGGATATAGATAGATAGATATATATATATATAGATATAGATCGATATTTTGGCCTTGGGTACATGGAGCTCAATATGAAACTTGTTGATGAGTTAAAAGTAGAAGAGTTGGTATACAGTGGAATAGATGTCAGGAAGATCTAAACAGGTCAGTAGAATAGGAGATTTAATTTAATGCTGAGCAACGTGAAATAATACTTTTTTGGAGGAAAAACCAGGAATTGGAGTATACACACAATAGAAAGATGTGAATGAACAGAGAGACAGAATGGTTCAAATAGACAGGTCCTTGAAAGTGCAAATGGACCTAGCTAAAGTCATAAAAAAGATCAATAACATTTTGGGTTTTATAAACAGGACATTAGAAGAGTATAGTTATGAGCAGAAATTTGAGATACTGGGACTATTTATTACCACTGGAGCAGAAAAGATTTAAAAGGTGTTCAAAGATTATCAAGGGTTTTGACTGAGTGAATAAGTGGAATTTACAAAGGATTTGCACTAAGTCTCCAGTCAATCAAAAGGCAGAAAATATCAGAACACTAGACAACTTTGTCCAGGCGAAAACTAAGGATTGAATTTATTTACAGATGAACGATTTATCCTTCCCCTTTCCCACCAACCCAAAACTCCCCCTGAATCCATGATTCTCTCTTGTTTTCGCTCCCATCTCCCCTCAGACCCTTTCTGAGCTCATCTCATCCATGAGACCCATTTTCTGTTCCTTTGACTACATTCCCACTAATGCTGACCACCCAATTTCCCTTCCTGGCCCCCATACTAACTGACATTGCAAATAGTTCTCTCTCAAGCATCGTCCACCTCCTTTTCAGAAACACTATTATCTCCTGTTCAAAAAATTCACCCTTGACCCTTCTGCCCTTAGAAACTACTGTCCCATTTCAAAGCTCCCTTATATCGTCACATTCCTTGAACATGCTGCTGCCTCCCAAATTCGCACCCATCATTCTCACAACTTCCTGTTTGAATCTCTCCAATCAGGTTTCCATCCCTGCCACAGCACCAAAACTGCTCTAATCAAAGTCACAAATCACATTTTCTGAGATCGTGGCCATGGTGCATTATCCCGCCTTGGCAACTCTGCAGCTTTTGATATGGTCAACCGTACCATCGTCCTCCAGCACCTCTCCCATGTTGTCCAAGTCCATGGAACTACTCTCACTTGGCTCCAACCTTACTCATATGATTGTATGATGTGGAGATGCCGGTGATGGACTGGGGTTGACAATTGTAAACAATTTTACAACACCAAGTTATAGTCCAGCAATTTTATTTTAAATTCACAAGCTTTCGGAGGCTTCCTCCTTCCTCAGGTGAACGTTGTTGGAAATGAAATCCTCGAAATGAAATTGCATTTATAAATCACAGAACAATGCTTGGTGATTACAGACAGTTTATTCAACTGCCCGTTGCCAAGGCAATCAGTGTGCAGACAGACAGGTGTTACCTGCAAGGTCTCCGAATATACAAATCACCAAAAAAAAAAAAGAGATAGAGAGGTAGAAACATAGAAAAGACAGCAACTGACCAGTTATATTAAAAACAGATAACAGATTGTAGCCACAGCACCTCGAGCAATGGCTTCTCTTCCTGCCCCTGCACCGGTACCTCTGGAGTCCCCCAAGGATTTACCTTGGTCCCCTCTCTTCCTCATCTACACGCTGGCTCTTGATGACATCCTTCGCAGACGTGGGGTCAGCTTTCACATGTATGCTGACAACACCCAGTTTTACCTCCCCACCACCTCCCTCGATCCCTCCACTGCCTCTGTGTTGTCAACCCATTGTCTGACATCCAGTCTTGGATGAGCAGCAATATTCTTCAGGCAAACATGGCAGGACCAAAGCCATCAACTTCAGCCTCTGCCACAAACTCCATACCCTTATCAATAATTTCATCCCCCTTCACAGCCACTAGCTCAGGCTGCAACAGACTGTTCATAGCCTTGATGTCCCACAACTCTGAATTGCAGTTCTGACTTCATATCATCTTCATCATGAATACCACCTATCTGCACTTGCATATAATCAGTAGCTGAAACGCTCACCCATGCTTTTGCCACCTCCAGACACAACTACTGCAATGCTATCATGAGCAAACTATCCTCCATCCTCTGTAAGTTCATCAAAAACTCTACTGCCCCTATCCCATTCTTCACCAAGTCCCACTCATGCATCAACTCTCTCCTCACTGACCTACATTGGCTCTCAGTACCCCTAGGCCTCAAATTTAAAATTCTTATCCTTGTGTTTAAATCCCTTCATGGTCTCACCACTCCCTATGTCTGCATGCTCCTCCAGTCTTACTATACCCACCAAACTCTCCATTCTTCTAACATTACACTCTTGTGCAACACCCTCTCTATTCATTCCATCGTTGGTGGTCATGCCTTCATCACCTAGGGCCCACGCTCTGAAATTCCTTTCCTTAACCCGTCCACCTCCCTCTCCTTCTTTAATACCCACTTTAAAACCTCTTTGACCAACCTTTAGCTCACCCCTCCTAATACCTCCTTTTTTAGCTTGACGCTTATTTTTAATTCACGCCTCTGTGAAGCACCTAGGGACATTTTTCAACGTTAAAGACACTATATAAATACAACTACTTTTGTTGAAGTGAAGATATAGGTGGTACCGAGCGCACATAGTAATTTACAATGCATACAAGTAGGACAGCTGTTTAAAAGAATCCATTGTTCTTATAACTCTTCTGCTAAACTCTTCAAATAACACGCTGTCTTGTCATATGTAAGCAGCTTATTATGGAGTTCAATGTGCTTGACTGTGTACCATTTTTGCAACAAAAACTAAGGCACATCCATTTATACACTGAATTTCTTGGAAGTAGAAACAACCTTTTCCTTTGACGTAGAATTTATTTGACGAAGTAAACAGAAACTTATCAATCGTAAGTCACAATGGGGTGATTGAGTCAATTTTCCAAGACTCTGCATGGGAATGAGTCTTAGAAAATTTACCCTGATAGATTGTGATAGTTGTATTTGGCGTCTGCTGTTTTTCCACATCATGCCGTCCAATTTAGTGCCTGACAATAACACAGACTCAGGATGTTTCACTAAGACTAAAATACAATTTACACAGACTAAACTAGATACAGTTGAAAGACTATTTTGCAATACACTGCACAATTTACTGCAGAGCAGTCAAAGTGTAGATGGGCTGTTGATACTTCTCAGATAATCGTTGGCATTTTAAACATCAACCACTGATCAAAGATTTCTGTGCCAATGAAACAGATGATAGGCCTTAGATCAGCATTTCAGTTTACTAGAAGGCGTGCCTTAGAACTTGAATGCCACAGCTTTTAATAAAAAACACATCTTTCTACCTCTGGTC
Source organism: Heptranchias perlo (assembly GCF_035084215.1). Taxonomy (NCBI): domain Eukaryota; kingdom Metazoa; phylum Chordata; class Chondrichthyes; order Hexanchiformes; family Hexanchidae; genus Heptranchias; species Heptranchias perlo. The sequence continues at coordinate 43,265,909 of NC_090336.1, forward strand.
TATTAAAACACTGTATGTGGCATGCACTTCCTGTTGTCACACTTACTTCCTTTGTCACACTTTTTCTGTCCCACTTTCAAATAAAACAGCAGTAAGTCAGAACTGAACAGGTAGGGAACACACACAACAAAAGCAAGGAAAGCAACAACAACTTGCATTTATATAGCATCTTTTAACGTCGAAAAAAAATCCCAATGCACTTATCATATGCATTCAGCATGTGCAACTGTTATTCTAGATATCACACTCCAGATCTCTATTTTACTACGGACACAAAACCATTTTACAATCCTGGTTACTTCTGACTGGCAATCTGAAATTGTTAAACCGATTCTAATCTTCAAAGTTCTCCAATAAAACAATTAAATTCTGATTGACCTGAGCAGGCCAGTTTGAACAACTCCATTTTAGTAGATTAATACATTATGTTTTACATGGTATAACGTCCCATTATAAAACAGAGTATCATCAGACTTACCACAAGCAATGCCATAGGAGATCTGCTAGTGATATATTAAGGATCTATTATGCTCAGATGTCATACTATTTTTTGAACAGGTACAAAATAATCTTAATATTTTGGGTACTTCTGAACTGTAGCCCGAAACAGACCTAATCCAATTTACCATGAAGAATATTATGGGAGACTTGATAATATATACAAAATATACAAGCCTACCAAGAGAAAAAAAATCTTTGTCACACTTACAAATTAAAGGTGTCATTACATAAAGAATAATGGACAGCTAGAAACAAGTCAACTATTGTACAGGGTTTAGAACACTGAATTATCAGGAATAGATCGTCATTTTTGCACTAAAAGAATTGTATTATCTTATAATTTGATTTAAGTAACACAACAAAAGTAGACATTTTAGTGCTAAAAGATAGAATTATCAGATAATTTGAATTATGCAACTTTGAATTAAGAGTTAACTATAATAAAATAATCATCTGAACAGGAAGCTAAGATTACAGCTTTAGAATCACTCCATAGTTTCTTATAATATTATACTGGGGATAGGTATGGGTGACCTGATTCAGTCTGGTAGTTTTACTGACTCAAGATATCACAGCAAACATTGATAGCAAGCACATGTCTGTGTGGTGGATGTCCATACTGAAAATGAATGATTGTGATTTAATCGCCGCAAGTTTATCAAATGATAAGCAGGAGATGATCAGTATAAATCCGGATGAATTTCATTGACTTTCTATATCCAAGTAACTCATGAAAGTTACAAGCAGTAGCAGTTCTAACATTGATCAAGCACTTTAGCAGATTCCCACCCTGATGTGACCTCCCAAACACATATCTGCTGCTTCCTATCCTTCATTCAATTTCTAATTAATTCCAACTTTTATTTTGAATGTCCACTATTTGACAAGGGAATAATATGACCTTGGGATTTCAAATGACTTAATAAACAATGTGGTTTAAAAGATCATCTGGATCCCTTGATTTCAGCTTTGTAATGCATTGTGAATCATTCATCACACTCTGTGTTTTCTCCACATTCTCAAACATAAACTTATTCTTGATTCCACAACTTCCATGATTCATATTCCACAGGTGTCAATAAAGAATTATGGATGTTTGGGGCGAGTAAGAAGGCTGTAAATAATTGAGAGTTCAGATGCCACCACAAGGCATAACAGTGAATGGATATCATATGATGCCAAAGACTAAATCATAGCTTTATTACTCACTTTCTATTATCTATTATTATTACAATCTGAATAAAATGGAGACAAATGATAGCTAATTAAAAGTAGAGCTAAAATTACAGTGACTTGAAGACCATGCAGAGCCATTGTGATGTCACTGCAAAATTACAGGATATAACAACAGTAATATTTGAAACTCTTCAGCAGAATCATAAGGAAATTATGAGGCTAATAAGTATACCACATGATTGATTTATTTCGAATGTGTCACAGCAGATTCTTCATTACATCACATAGCAGCTTAAACCACGCTCAGTACTTAACTGCTCAAACATAATTAAAACTAATGATTTTAGAACATCTAAAGTTAGGTTATGTGTCCACGTTTTTCTCACAATATTCTCCAGTCATGTTAGTCACTTGTCGGTTATATAGACAGCCTAAGTTATAATGGATTACAGCATACTCGTGAATTGGCAAATCATCATCTCTTGTCACCACAGTTCATGACATACACAATTTATAAAACTCATAGTGACTGCAATCTCAGGATGCAACAGATGATGATGGCTTCCTGCAAAAAAAAAATACACTGACCTTCTGCCAAAATGTTGGCAGACCAGTCCAAGTGAGCACTTATTTCAGGCCTGAAAGTTGGGAGAAAAGTGATCAAGTGACGCTGTGTGAGTCCAAACAGCAGCAACTACAATTATTCAGCAAGATTTTTATTAAAATAAATCAGAGCTGTATAAAACTTATGTGGATGGGATCAGTGCCTCTCCAGGTTGTTATATGTCCAATGAGCTGAAACTCCCTAAAGTGGAGACTCAGGATAAATCTTTGGGTTGTTGGAACCTCAAGTATAGAATTTCCTTACCTGTGTTAAAAGTCACAATCACTGTCCTATTTCTTAAAACTTGTCTACATAACAGTGGATTGCACTTCAAAAGTAATTAATTGGTTGTGATGTGCTTGGGACAACCTGAGCATGTCATAAGACACTGTATAAATGCTCTGGTTTTTTTCGATCAAATTTTTGAAGAAACTAAATTACATTACTTTAGCATGATTCAACTGAAGAGAAATGTTTGTTGGGTTGACATATCGATGTTTGGCGATCTGTCCTGAAAACAATATTCCATGCTTTAAACATTAAATATCCACTAAGCTTCTTGGTCTGCTTCTGCTTTGGGATCAAGGGATTTGCCTGGGTATAGATAAAAAAGAACTGCATCTCAGCTGAACATTGACACCAGGCACACCCCTAATGATTCCCACTACTCATTTGTTTGGATGTCAGTTGTAACGTGGAACATTTTGAGAATTAAAGTGACAATTTTTCAAGAGTTTTGGTATGGTAGGAGCAGGTGGATCGACTGTAACTGATGTTCAGATGGAACAGGTTAAATTCAGATTCAATTTTATTTGCTGCGTTCTCACCACTTATTAAAAGACACTTTAATCCATAGTGGGCGTTGCATTGTCCAGTTCTTCAGGTTATGAATTTGTTCTGCGCATACTTCAAAAAATATGAACTGTAATCAATCCAAAAAGAAGTAATCAATCTGGAATAAGTAAGTTGAAATGATTAGATGGTCTAGGACCTGAACTACCAACTGGACCCAAGTACTCTTATTGCTTTTAATACCTCACCACCATAAAATATTGCATTTGTCCATCCTAAAGGAATTGGAACAATTGTCTTATGTTAGCATCAATATTTGGATATGCTACAGTACCTTAAGTCAATTATTCTGTCAGGGTACTTATTTGGCTCAAAATACTTCTGTCAGTAATTTGTTTTTAGAAAATGTTCCTTAAGTGAGATTTTAAAAACTGGGATATTACAAGCATGAAACAGAACTAATAGCACATGGTAATTTTCCCTGGGAATATAACCCATCGCCACCATAGAATATTCAAATTATGTGCTCTTGTGGCATTTATGAGTTAGTGAGGTCCACCAAACTAAAACTAGTTGCAGGCCATACATTTCTTTACTATTTTCCACAGGGTACAATAACTTCATTGTTTTCATACTTTTGTTAGGGAATATCCAACTCTGTTGTAGAAAGGAAAAGTACCAGAGAAACAGCCCAAAGCACAGTGAAAATGTACTGAGTAGAGGAAAGGTATGGGCATGATTTGGGAATGGAGAATCTTCTACATATGAGTGAGGAATGATTTGATACGCCTTAGTTTAAAGTATAAGCTATAGAGGATAAATTGTGATCAGGAATAATTTATTAATACGCAAACCATTAAGTGATAATTGGATTTTAAAATCCTCAATTTTGAAAAAAGCAGGTTATAGTCTAAATGTCATGATATGGTTTGTCAAAAAGTCATAACTCTCAAATAAATTTTATTATGATTTTATTGGAATTTGTAAGTATTACTAAATCACTTCTAGAACCATTACACATTTCACACACATTATAACAGGGGCTGACTTACACTTGGAAAGAGTAATTGTCAGGCAGAAAAATATAAAATGGATTCTATTGGCTGTAATTTATCAGCATTAAGTAGGGTTCTGCAGTGTGTGGGCAGAAAATACATAATCTGTAAATTTTATTCAAACACTTATCATTACTGCTTCTGTAAGGACCTTTCTGATCTTGTAGCAAGGTTAAATGGAAATTGTTATAAACTTTTAAACAATTTAAGGTTAAATCATGTATAGTCTGTGATGAAATGTAGACTTTATGTTGCTGAAAACTTCCAGTCAATCTCTAGGGGCAGAGCACACTGGAAAGAATACATATAGTACAGTCAAAGTAGGAGGCGACCGAGAAACTAAGTGTTGTAAGTTAATCAATGAGGGCATTTATATGAAACCGTGAGAAGAGATAGTGATATCAGCCTGTTAGTTCTGGCACAGTTCAGAATTGATTTGTAAATTGTGAAATCTGGGATTTTTTTTTGAAATGAGATTATGCCACATGCCAGGCACAGAATTACTACGTCAAGTGATATGATATGACTTCAGTTAAAATGTCACCATACAGTGACAACTAATCTACTCTCACTCTATCATAGTAAGGTTCTTGCTCCCTCCAGCAAATTCCAATTCACAGCAAGTCTAACTATAAAGTAATAAATAGATAGCAGTGTATTTCATTGCTGTTACGCTGTCCAAGGTATCTTTCAGGTTACAGGATGATAAAGTTCTATGAACATTTTATCATCCCATGCTCTCGATTAGGGGTGTTACTGTTGTGTACAAAGACCAAGAGAAGGGGAGAAATATATTTTTGTCATAAAGCTATCAATTATCCTATACAATTCAACGCTTCTACCCTAATATTTGTCTAAAAACTATTCCAGCTATGTTTTGGCAAACGATGAACCAATAGTGTTAGCTACAGCTAGTTGCTGCAATACCTGAGCACTGAGTTCAGGACATGGACAGCTGAGCCTGCATAGTCTTAACAGAGTTTCATACTCTAGCTTTACCAGGATGGTGTGTTTTGATCATTTTAGCCAGACTATCTGTGAAGTGGGGAAAGCTAGAACATGGGTTCACAAAGACATACTTTGGTAAATTTACCAAGGAAAGATATTCATGTTATCAGTGAAGATGCCTGCCTGCTGGCCTCCTCTGATTAATTAGGCTAATGGATGTTAGAGTTGTTTGAGGTGGAGAAAAGCACACACACAAAAAAAGTTGTGGTTGTTTTTTTAAAAAGAAATTATGGCAGGCATCTTTGTATTACCACTCAGTGTTCCAATTTCTGAACAGAATATCCCAACAAGTAGCATCCTTTTTGCTCATTTATTCAAGTAGAGATAACCCAAATGGCCTCCTTCTGTGCTGTATTATTCTTTGAACCCTGAAAGCAATGCATGGAACGACAGGTGAATGGATAGATACCCAAAGAATTTTACAGTTAGCATGCTATCAACAAATTAAATGAAATGTGAACCAGCCAAATAAAGCATAAGCACAGAATTACCCGTCACTAATTAGATGACTCCAATGACTTCTGGGGAACAAAGGTTTGGCTAATCAAATCTCTTTAGATCTCCTAAATACTTTATGTAATGAAAAAGCTATAAGTACATAAAACTGGTTGAATAAATTACAGCATAAATTGAACACCATTATAACCTTATGAACTTTTGTAATATTATTGCTTATATATTTACTACTGCTAGTGATGACTCAGAACTATATGATTTTTGCATTTAAAGGTTGGTTGCCATCATTACAGTTTGTAGTGCATGAATCACATTATTTATTGAAAATATATCACCACAATTTAATCATGTCTAGACATCCAAGTTATTTTACATGTTTGAATTGGGATGTTTATTGCAATGTGGCACTTGCATGTCACCCAGTCGCACTTGCTCATTGGCAGTAACCATTTCATCTTTGCAGTTAACTCACACAGGTGGCTTTTTTCACAAAGGTATCAATGGGAAATTACTATTTGCATACTGTATATTACAGATTGCCAGGTGAATTATCGATCTGTATTAGTTATTTGATTGATTTCGGGTCACTTGTATAAATACTGACCCTAAATCAATTCCAGACCATATATACATTGGTAAAGCACCACGACCATTTCATTATACAACAGATACCATGAGCAGAAGAGAAATGACAGCTAGCTTGCATTACACAACAGGGAGAGCTTAAGCACCCGCCAGACTCATGATTTACATGGGGTGCATTTATTCCACAGAGCCCCGAAGCTGTGCCAGGTCAGGAGGATCCAATGAATTTTACATCTATGTTTTATTAAAGGAAAAGAAAACAACTAGCATTTGTATAGAGCTTTACAAGCTCACAGGACATTCCCAAAGTGCCTTATAATCACTGTTATGATATAGGAAAATATGGAAACCAGTTTATGCATGGCAAGATCCCACAAAAAGCAAATGAGATAAATGATTAGTTAATTTGCTTTGGTGATGTTAGTGTCATGGAGCTACTATGAAGTGCATCAGATGCTCATGATTTGTGGAGCTTCAGGAATAAGAAAAATGTGCAGAGTTACTAACTTTTAAAGTAAAGAAAAAACCTACTGAATTAACTGTTGCAAACATATATTCTATAAACTTTACAGACAATGAGGAAATCAGCAACATACACAGTTTTTCTACTTATGTTTCTTAAGAAAGAAGTTATTACATTTTCAACTCTCAGTAAATAAACTGAGTAATCTCATCTGTTTAAAAGCTGGAATTTTCTCTTACGTTGATTGGAATATTCCTTGAGGTAATTCCTTTGGGGCAAGAATTAGGTTTTAGACTTCCATACACCTTCAGATGTGAAAATAACAAATGAAGCTTCACCTAACAGCTGTAACATGACAGAAGTGTCTTAAAATATTTCAGAGTTTGGAAATGTTAGCAACTTGCTCTAGCTTTATTTCTGAAATGTAGGAGGCAATTTTAACACCCCAGGACAGACGGGCGGGCGGATTAAAATTTCAAAAATGGGAAATCCGGCCCCAAACTTCCTTCAAAGGTTTTAACAGAGGCGGGTTGGGGGGGCGAGCAAATAGCCTGCTCTCCGGGGGTGGGTCCTTAATTTAAATAATTTAAGAACATAGGAACATGAGTAGTCCATTCAACCCCTCGTGACTGCTCCGCCATTTGATAAGATCATGGCTGATCTGTGATCTAACTCCATATACCCGCCTTTGGCCCATATCCCTTAATACCTTTGATTACCAAAAAGCTATCTATCTCAGATTTAAATTTAGCAATTGAGCTAGTATCAATTGCCGTTTGCGGAAGAGAGTTCCAAACTTCTACCACCCTTTGTGTGTAGAAATGTTTTCTAATCTCGCTCCTGAAAGGTCTGGCTCTAATTTTTAGACTGTGCCCCCGACTCCTAGAATCCCCAACCAGCGGAAATAGTTTCTCTCTATCCACCCTATCCGTTCTCCTTAATATCTTATAATTGCTTGCCTCAAATTTTAGCTGTGTTCCAGAATTAACACCTGAGGGCTGGTTTTCCCAGGTAACGGTAAACCTGGCAGCTGAAGGGAGGAGAGAATGGCCTGATCCAACAGGTAAGTGCCTTTCCAGCACTGCTTGTGGGCCAAGAGCAGGAGGTGCTTCTTACCCACCCACACCCGCCCCCCCCCCCCCCCCCCCAGCCCCCCAAGCAAACCACCCTGAAATTGGGCCCTTCCCCCACGGTCTCTCCGGCCCCCGACCAATCTCTCCAGGCCCGCAACCCTTGATGTACCTGCCGATGCACCCCCGCACCCCCCCCCCCACCGTGATCTCTCTAACCCCCGACCCACCACTCCGGCCCCTGACCAATCTCTCTGGGCCCCTCCAAAGACCCCGCATACCCCCACCCCCGTTCCCCCGCGATCTCTCCGACCGGTGACCAACCTATCTGGCCCCTCCCGATGTCTCCGGGCCCCCTCCCCACCGTGTCTCCGGGTCCATCAACCCCCCTCACCATTGTCTTCGGGCCCCAACCCCAACCCACCAAATATCTCCGGGCCCCCTCCACCCCGCCCGACGTCTCCGGGCCCCCTCCACCCCGCCCGACGTCTCCGGGCCCCCTCCACCCCGCCCGACGTCTCCGGGCCCCCTCCACCCCGCCCGACGTCTCAGGCGACTAACCTCTCCGGCCCCTCCCGATGTCTCCGGGCCCCCTCCTCCCCCACTATGTCTCCAGACTCCCTCCTCCCCCACGATGTCCCCCTGACCTATGATCTCTCCCTCCTTCCCCACTTCCTCACTGTGGCCTGGTGTCGCAGGTCTTCCCGCCCGACAGCCAGCTGGCCTCTCAATCTGGCTGCAGCCGGAAACGGAGTCTGAAAATTTAAATCAGATCCCACCATTAAATACGGCAGGACCTCCAGGAAACCTGTACTTCTAGATTTCCCGGCCGCTACATCTCCACCCCTCCGACCACCCCCACCCTTGTGAATATTGGGGCCATAATATCTTCTGTGCCCTTCGATACATTACTACTTTGTAACATACAACACACTATGTGATATCTCATGTAATTTACAAAGCAATTTCCATGGGATAATGTGTTAATTCACAATCACCCATAAAATAAAGATTCATGATGTCATGAGGGAAAGAATAATGTACAAGGAGGAAATATCAAGAGTTCTGGAGGGTACTGGGCCTCTGTTTTTCAGCATTATCCAAAATCAATGTGAAGGAGGGTACTTCTAGTACAAAATTATAATATTTGCTAATGACACCAGGCTAAGTGGCTTGGGGACTTGTGAAGAGAGATAAGTAATATTGAAAAGGATCTGTAGAAATTAAATGTGTGGGCTAAGTAATAGCAGATGGATTTTAATGCGGTTAAATAGAAGGTAATGCAATTTGAAGAGGGAGTATAAAATATTAGTATAGAATGAATGGACATTCACCAGCAAAGATGGAGTAATATCTGGGTATGAAGCCAATCTCTGAAAGTACTTGGCGAGGATGATTAAATCCATCACGAAGTCTATCCTCCACACCAGGCTGACTGGGCTCTTATTCCTCTAAGATCATATCAGGAGCAGCATCATAAGGGTTACCTCCTGTAACTAGATCTCAACATTCTCTATCAGTCCAAAAGACTGTTTCCCTGCCTCTCAGATAAGGTCACATTCTAGAATTTTTAACTTGAAGCAAAACCCAGAGTTAACCAGGATTGTTGGGGAATGCGCTAGGCCATGGGAAGGCTTTGGGCCTACCTTCCGATATTTCAGCACAAATCTTTAGACCTTGGTGCTCTCAGTAGCCACTAACATAATAAATTTTGTGAGGCATGAGTCATTACCATAATTGTCTTCATAGTTATGTAAGTAATAAAGTAAATATTTTCTGTATTTTGCACTTTACGGAAGAAATCCACAAACTCTTTGTACTTGATGTCGGGGGTGAAGGTGGAGATATAGTAGAAAATAAAAATACAACTCCTAATGGGGAGAAAATTCTAATGGGTAATAATTTTTCTAAAGTTATAGCTGATCATTTCTGCTTTTATATTGTCTAACAAGACAATTAATACCATTTTCTCATGATACGTTTTATGTATCCTATCACCTCTTTTGCCTAACAGCAGGATCTCTGTGCCCATTGGGGGTGCAACAGAAAATAAAAATATTTTCTAAGACAATTGAGGCTTTCTAAAACAGAGAGATTTTTGTTAGGTAAGAGTATCAAGGGAAATGTAGCTAAGGTGGGTAAATGAAGTTCGGGTACAGATCAGTCATGATCTGACTGAATGGCCTACTCCTGTTCCTACATTCCATTGCTGGAAAGAACAGGTAGGCTTTTCTTCAAATTCCTCATATTTAATTCATGTTGTCGCAAGGCCGCTTTTCAATAAATCAACCAGAAAAAAAAAGGTTAAAAAGTGGTGTTCATGTATCTAAACCGCTACTCCACCAGCTTGATTCCAAGCGAGGTTTACTTTCTATTATTTAAATCAAATGTTAACCGAAAGCTGTGCTGTTATGATCAAGTACAATCTTGCACATTTTGTTTGAATTAACTCTCCCGCAGTAATCTCTTCTTCCTGAGGCATTTCATGATATTAAAGTTGACAATGTTGCATTTTAAAAAATCAATTCACTGCACTTGAATATGAAAAATGACTGCAAGAATATTTTAAGTAAAAGCAGTTGCAATAAATCAACTTAATTGATACTCTGACGACGCAAGGGATGGGTCTGACTCCACTTAACAGAATGTGTTTCAATTAGGAGCATATTTTAACCAAGGCCCTGGTGATTTGCTCTTCAAGCACTTTTAATTTGTCAAGACTTCCACCAAATGGTTTAGCTGTGCTGCTTGAAAGCCATGTGTAATGTTGGATTATTCTCTGACTTTCTCTGTGCATCTATGGAGCTGTCTGTGATGCACATGACATTCATCTCCTAACAACTCCACTTTAATTGGGTCATTCTTTTTGCACAATGATATATAAAATATTTCAACAGTTCCCAGAACAGTCAACCCATGAAATTTAGCTCTTTCAAAAACATCCCACTGATAGCGACAAAGAAATATAAGTTGGTTAGCTTAATCCATCAGGGCTGATCTGAATAGATTGCAAGAAAGAGAACAAACTCCTTAGCCTTTTGTTTTTAAATCACTTCTGTTAATCATAAAGGTCAATGAAAAAAATAACATCATCAAAGAGAGATAATAGTCCAGTTGCTCCCACTCAAGAGTATCCTCAGGGACTTTGACTAACCAAGACAGGTTACGTGTTTCAATTTGAGCACAAAGCAGGAAGGAAATTAGAATATGGATTTAAAAACATACAAAAGAGATACAGACTAAGCTTGATCTCTAGTCTATGCTGAGTCAACTATCTCAACAATGGTGATGTTGGAGTCACTACTATTGGCCTCGTTGCCCTCAGGCTAGGAAAGGGGACGGGGGGAAGGTTATCCAAGGTTCCAGCTTGTTATTCTCCAGTTACCCTTGCTTCCAAGTGTGCATGTGCAAATGTCAGGTGAGGAGATGATCAGGCTAAGCTAGAATGCTGCCTTCTTTGTTAAATAGTTCATTGGCTAGGTTTGCAAATAAAGAATGGCCATACATATGTCTATGAAACAATTCTCCAGCAGAGTCACTACTATCAGGAGAGGATGACTGCAGGGAATCAAGATAAAATCTGATGTGCTGCAAATAAATGACAAGTAGAAATATTGAGCCAATACTTCTATAAGAAGTGTGCCACTGGTAAACTTTAAATCGGTCCAGCAACACAGGTATAGATAGACTGCAAGATTGCTGTAGCATAGACTCAATGGTAGCAAAACTCATGAAATGCCTACAATGGGTACGAACAACTTATACATTTAAATTAGTGAAACAATCCCAACCCTCATGCGGGACCACAACCAGTAAACATATAATCCTCCCGCAGACTAAAGAGGGGAGGGTTGGTTTCTTCAACCAGTTTGAAAACAATACAATTGATATTATCATTCCCTGTCCTCCCCTAAGGATAATCACGAGGTGGTCATTAGACAATTGACAAGAATAGATTTGAGCCCTCGCTGGTTGGACAGCAGACAGTAGGGGCTCAATTTTAAAAGGGCGGCGGGATGGCAGCAGGTGGGGGTGATTTGCGGGCACCAAACCTGGAAGGCAAGTTGGCAGGTTGCATCCTAATGAGACCAATTAAAGCCTCTTCCGGGTTTTTTGACAGGCTGGCTGCCGACAGGAGCTGCACAGCTGAGGTGGGGAGGGAGACAGACAGACAGACAGACACCTCATCAGCCATTGCGAGAGAGAGTGGGGGTAGGGGGGAGACAAAGATCGGAGGCTGGGGGTGGGGGGGTGAAGAGAAGACATCAGACATCGGAAGGGGGGTTTGCAGAAGACATCGGACATCGGAAGGGTTTGCAGAAGACATCGGATGTTGTTGGTGGGGGGGTGGGCGGAAGAAGACAACAGACATTGGGGGGGGTGGGGAGGAGTGAGAAAATATCAGACATCGGAGCAGAGGGGTGCAGGTGACATTGTTTGCAAGGTATGTTTATTTATTTTTTTTACAATAGGAAATGTAATTTTATTTAATTTATTTTTTGCCTGATCCGGCCCTTCATGCCTGGCTTCACCAATGTGAATCGGAAGCCATGGGAAAGCCGCCCAGGTAAGTTCAAAATCGTTTTAAGTGGCCAATATGCCAAAAATAAAGTACCTTAAGTATCCCAATGAGGTACATTTGCTCGTTTAAATATTTTCCCGCCAGCTTTAATTGCCGGCGGGACTTCCGGGTTCGGGAATGGTGCACGCACCCAGATGACTCTAGGTCATGTGCATTCTGCAGCGTGTTGGAGCCGGGAATCCTGCCCCCTCCGATTTTCTTTGCCCCCCCGCCCCCAAACTTTCATTTTAAAATTGAGCCCTAGGAGTTCCTCAGAAATAGCATGATAAGCAGAACTCCCCGTGAAATATGAGCAGGCATTATCACAATCTTCCTAACCACAGCATGGACACATACCAGACGTGGGGCTCGATTTTAAAACCGAGCCGGGAAGGGGGCGGGGGCGGGGGCAAATTATTGACGGGAAACCCGGAAGTACAGGCTGGTCTCATTCGCATGGGAAACCAGCCAGGATGAAGACGTTCAGGTAAGCCTGCAGGTCAGTCTTTGTTTCTATGGATGGGGGGGGCATGGATGGGCACAGGTCAGAATGGGTGGGCACAGGTCAGCATGGGGTCGTGAGTCATGGGGGAGGGATCGGGGGTCAGTCATGGGGTGGTGTAGAGATTGGGGGTCATCATGGGGGTCCACGATCATTGAGGGGGAGGATTGGGGGTGGGGGATAGGAGGATGGGGGTCGGAGGATCGGAGTGAGGGAGAGGATCAGGGGTCCGAGATCAGGGGTCGGATGTCTGCAATCATTGGGGGAAATCGGTGAAGAAAGGCTTGTTGGGCCTGGGGGAAGCACTCCTGCTGTGCCTTTCCAGGCATTTACCCGTTAGTCTTGGGCCTCCCCGTCGCATTTCACGAGGTGTAAAACAAAAGGCCCGCGAATCCCGCACCCCAGGGTTAAAATCGGGAAGTCCAGAATAATGGAGGCCCATAGCCTCCTTGAAAAAGTTTTAAGGCCCGACCCACCTCCTGGGAGCGGCTTGGTCACCCTCCCTGGTAAAAAACAGAAATGGGCGGGTTGGAGGCAAGTCTGAAATGGTGGCAATTTTCAATGCCCCCCCCCACCCCGCCCCCAACCCAACCATTTTTCAATGTTAAGATTGAACCCATGGAGTTTCACCAACAACTGTTCACCATTCTGCAGTCACAACAAGGTAGGCACCAAGTCCTGGATATATAAGAATGTGTTCTCCTATCTGGTCACCGTCCATTAACCATTATCCCAGGTTTCAGACTTTCCTCATCACCTATATGTCGCGTAGGACCCTAACAGGATAGATTGCATCATGCCAGCCACCAGACATGATATTGTATGCCGTGCATATATTTTTGAAATTATTTTGTACAATTTAAAAAATATGACTGTTTAAACATTAAATATGCAAAACAAATATTAACAGGCTTGAGCCAAAAATGAAACTTCCTACAGGACTGTTACACGTCCAGAAAGGAGTATTCAATGAACAATGCAAAAGGATTTTATTTGCAACAGCAGTAGATTGTAACAATGAAAATTCTATTTTAGTTCCACAATGGCTTAGTGGTTCCTGGGGTAGACAGTGGGTAATAGGAGATCCTCATGAGCGGCATAATAAGGAGCATAACTCACCGTAAAATGAGCAAGTGCATTACTCCTCAACTAACAAATGGCGTACATGACCTTTCAGCACTTTCCTAATACATTCCAATTCCCAGCACCAATATCCCTCAATTTGATGGGCACAAAAGTTCACCAAACACAATTTTAAAAGATACTGAATGTTTGATTCGATAGGTCACACCACTTCAAATAATAGCGACCTCAAAAGGAACACACTTGAAATGTACTTGCTTAGAACCCCAATCACCGTCACAAATAATAACTATAAACCAATTGACTAATATGCAAGCTTCAGATTCGATTGTCTTGGAAAATATAACCTTCCAAACACAGGTCATGCTGTTGGCTAGACGGACAAGCTTGCAGCAGCTTTCCTGTAGCAGGGTTGCTGGCTTATCTTATTAAAGCATTTCCTCTCTCCATCTGTCTAAATATATTATTTGCTGATGTACATTAAATTAGTGGGTGAAAAACTACATTGTTGTTTTCTTTATTTTTAAAAATCTACCAATATCTCCAAGGACCAATTTGCTGACTATGATCCCGGTGACCATTTCGCGAGGCTGTTAACATCTGGTGACACCTCTCCTGCACTAACCTAATGGCACATTTGTATTTCAGTAGCAAATGCTGAGATTGTGCACAATGAGCAGGGGGCAAAGGGTTTGATTTTTACTGCTGCACAATGGAGCTGGAAGGCTAAGAGCTGCAGCTGTAGCAGATTAAATTAAATTGATCTCATCTAGAGGTGAAGATGGTCAGTCATTATATGTCACCAATAAGTGAAGCACGGTGTGGGCATCATGAACAGAATGGACCGTGAACCGAATGGGAACTTGAGAATTGAGAGTGGGAATTAATTGTAGAAGGGGAAGGAGATGCTAAATTTATTTTTAAAAAAGCGAAAAAAAACCAGACTAAGAAATAATTATCTATAAATAAATAGATAATTTAGTCGAGAGAAGTGGTGCTGAGCACCAGGGGAGGAGCCCCAGGTATCAGTACAAAAGCGGGAGTGGAGCGGAGTCAGGAGAAGTGGTGCTGAGCACCAGGGAAGGAGCCCCAGGTATCAGTACAAAAGCGGGAGTGGAGCGGAGTCAGGAGAAGTGGTGCTGAGCACCAGGGGAGGAGCCCCATTCACTAAGAACAGAGAGAGTGACGACACAGTGAACAGAGAGAAGGAGCTCTGAGAGACGGGGAATAAAAGGGTAGGTTAATCAGGGTAAGTAAACAATAAATAAATTAATAACAATCGAGTATCTAAAGGGAGTTTAGAAAAAAAAGGTTTCTAAATATAATGGACGGGCAGCTTAAACCCATTGCCTGCAATTCCTGCACCATTTGGGAGCTTCAGGACCCTTCATGTGTCCTGGAGGTCTACATGTGCAGGAAATGCCTCCTGTTGCTCGAGCTCAAGCTGAGGATTTCTGAGTTTGAGGGGCAGCTGGTGTCACTGCAGAGCATAAGGGAGGCTGAAGGTTTCCTGGATCATACATTCTAGTAGGTGGTCACCCCGCAGTCACAGAGAGTTCAGGATTGAGAGTGGGTGGCCATCTGGAAGGGTAGGAAGAGGCAGGCAGTGCAGGAATCTCCTGGGTGTGTGGCACTCTCAAACCGGCATTCAGCATTGAATACTAGTGAGGGTGATGACACCTCGAAGGAGTGCAGTCCTGAACATGGCATCATGGGGCAAAGGACTGCACAGGGGGCACAGTGAAGTGTAGAAACACAGTAGTCATAGGGGATTCAATAGTCAGGGGGACAGACAGGAGTTTCTGTGACCGCCAACATGAGTCCTGCATGGTGTGTTGTTCTTTAACCTGGCACCAGGGAGGCATCATGGAGAGCGTGCAGAACAGTCTGCAGGGGGAAGGGGAACAGCCAGAAGTTGTGGTCCATGTGGGTACCAACGACATAGGAAAGAAAAAGGGATGAGGTCTTACGGTCAGAGTTTCAGGAGCTAGGGAGAAATTTAAAAAGCAGGACCTCAAAGGTAATAATCTCTGGATTACTGCCGGCGCCACGTGCTATGAGTACAGAAATAGGAAGAAAAGGCAGGTAATGTGTGGCTAGAGGCATGGTGCAAGGGGGAGGGTTTAGATTCTTGGAGCATTGGGACCAGTTCTGGGGCAGGAGGGACCTATTCAAGATGAACAGGTTGCACTTCACCAGAGTTGGGACCAATGTCCTCATGGGGAGGTTTCACTAGTGCAGTCGGGGAGGGTTTAAACTAATTTGACAATTTGGCAGGTGGATGGGCACCAGGATGTAACATTAGAAAGGAGAAACAAGGTTCACAAAGGATTGGGAGAGACAGATAACACTAGAGTATGAAATTGTACAGTATTAGGTGGAATCAGGCCGAGAGAGAATACGAGAAGGTCTAAGGTAGGTTTCGAGTGCCTGTGTGTAAACGTACGAAGTGTGGTAAAAAAGGTTGGTGAGCTGCAGGTGCAAATAGCCACATGGGAATATGATGTAATGGCAATAAGGAAGACCTGGCTCAAAAAGGGCAGGATTGGGTACTAAATATTTCTGGATACAAGGTGTTCAGGAAAGAGTGGCAATATTAAGGAGAATATTGCAGTGTTGGAGAGAGGATGTCCTTGAGGGGTCAAGGACAGATTCTATTTAGCTGGAGTTTAGAAACAATAGAGGTGTCGTAACACAACTGGGTATATTCTAAAGGCTACCAATTAGTGGGAATGCTATAGAGGAGCAAATTTGCAGGGAAATTACAAAGAAGCGCAAGGACTATAGAGTAGTGATAATGGGGGACTTCAATTATCCTAATATAGACTGAGATAGTAATAGTGTAAAGGGCAAAGAGGGAGAGGAATTCCTGAAGTGTGTTCAGAAGAACTTTCTTGATCAGTATGTTTCTGACCCAACGAGGAAGGAGGCATTGCTGGATCTCGTTCTGGAGAATGAAGTGGGTCAAGTGGAGCAAGTGCCTGTGGAGGAACATTTAGGGAACAGTGATCATAGTATCATAAGGTTTAGATTAGGACAAGGAGCAATCTAGAGTAAAAATACTTAATTGGAGGAGGACCAATTTCAGTGGGTTGGGAATGGATCTGGCCCGGGTAAATTGGAATCAAAGATTGGCAGGCAAAACTGTAATCGAACAATGGGCGGCCTTTAAAGAGGAGATGGGTCGGGTACAGTCCAGGTACATTCTCACAAGGAGGAAAGGTAGGGCAACCAAAGCCAGAGCTCCCTGGGTGACGGAAGAGATAGAGAGTAAGCAGAAATGTCAGGTTGATAATACAAGTGAGAACCAGGCTGAATATTGAAAGTACAGAGAAGTGAAAAAAGAATTGAGAAGGGCAAAGAGATAATATGATAATAGACTGGCGGCCAGCATAAAAGGGAATCCAAAAGTCTGCTATTGGCTTATAAATAGCAAATGGGTAGTAAGAGGAAGGGTGGGGCCGATGAGGGACCGAAAAGGAGATCCACGCATGGAGGTAGAGGTGATGGCTGAGGTACTAAATGAGTACTTTGCATCTGTCTTTACCAAGGAAGAAGATGCTGCCAAAGTCACAGTAAATGAGGAGGTAGTTGAGATACTGGATGGGTTAAAAATTGATAAAGAGGAGGTATTAGAAAGGCTGGTGTACTTAAAGTAGATAAGGCACCCGGTCTGGATGGGATGCATCCTAGGTTGCTAAGTGATGTAAGGGTGGAAATTGCAGAGTTGCTGGCCCTAATCTTCCAATCCTCCTTAGATATGGGGGTGGTGCCAGAGGACTGGAGAATTGCAAATGTTACAACCTTGTTCAAAAAAGGGTGCAAGGATAAACCCGGCAACTACAGGCCAGTCAATTTAACCTCGGTGGTGGGGAAGCTTTTAGAAATGATAATCCAGGACAAAATTAATAGTCACTTGGACAAGCGTGGGATTAATAAAGGAAAGCCAGCACGGATGCAAAGGCAAATCATGTTTAACTAACTTGATTGAGTTTTTTGATGAGGTAACAGAGAGGGTTGATGTGTATATGGACTTTCAAAAGGCATTTGATAAAGTGACACATAGTCGGCTTGTCAGCAAAACTGAAGCCTATGCAATAAAAAGGGTAGTGGCAGCATGGATACAAAATTGGCTAGGTGACAGAAAACAGAGTTGTGGTGAATGGTTGTTTCTTGGACTGGAGGAAGGTATACAGCAGTATTCCCCAGAGGTCGGTACTCGGAACACTGCTTTTTTTGATATATTTTAATGACTTGGACTTTTTATTTTATTAGTTCATGGGATGTGGGCGTCGCTGGCAAGGCCAGCATTTATTGCCCATCCCTAATTGTCCTCGAGAAGGTGGTGGTGAGCGTACAGGGCACAATTTCAAAATTTGCAGACGACACAAAACTTGGAAGTGTAGTAAACAGCGAGGAGGATAGTAATAGACTTCAAGAGGATATAGATAGGCTGGTGGAATGGGTGGACACATGGCAGATAAAATTTAACACAGAGAAGTATGAAGTGATACATCTTGGCAGGAAGGATGAGGAGAGGCAATATAAACTATATGATTGAACACTTCTTTTTATTTTTCCCTGGCTCTGTACTTGCTTAAAAACTGTTTAATCTTCAACTTCTTCCAGTTCTGACGAAAGGTCATCGACCTGAAACATTAACTCTGTTTCTTTCTCCACAGATGCTGCCTGACTTGCTGAGTATTTTCTGTTTTTATTTCAGATTTCGAGCATCCGCAGTATTTTGCTTTTGATAAACTAAACAGTACAATTCTAAAGGGGGAACAGGAGCAGAGAGACCGGGGGGACTACGTACACAAATCTTTGAAGGTGGCAGGACAGGGTGAGAAAGTGGTAAAAAAAAAGCCTACTGGATCCTGGGCTTTATAAATAGAGGCAGAGAGTACAAAAGCAAGTTAGTTATGTTGAACCTTTATAAAACACTGGTTCGGCCACAACTGGCTTATAGGGCAGCATTTTAGCACCCGCTATCGGGTGCGTTCCTGGCGGGGGGGCCCCGAAAATTGTGAAATCCTGGAGCAGGACCCTCACCCATTGCAGGAGGCCACTCTGTTACTTGGGAAAAAGTTTGGCCTCCACCACCCTCCTCCTGACAGTCAAAGTCACCAACCTGCACACTTACCCCGGGGTCCGGAGACATGTACCAACCTTGTGGACCCCCTCAGATGTACATCTTGCAGATGGGGGCCGCCGTAGCTGCAGTCATGACCTCCTCGGAGTGCGAACAGCATCACCAGCCTCGCCGGCCAAGCCGTCCACCTCTGACACGCGGAGCTCCACAACAGAGTGCTATGACACATCCACCTGTACAGCAGGAGGGAGGGCAACGGCAGAGAGAGATGCGTCGCAGAGGGCACTACCCTCGCCACAGGGTCCACAGACCGAGGCTCAGCTTCCTGGACCTCTCTGAGCAGCAGTGCACACGGAGGCTCAGAGTCACTCGACATGTAGTCACGGACATCTGCAGCCTCCTTCATGCCAAGCTACTCCCGGCTGGCCCGAGCACCATCTTCTTACCTGTCGCTGTCAAAGTCACCACTGCCCTCAACAACTTCTCCGCCACATCCTTCCAGGGTGCAACCGGGGACATCGCCAACGTCTCTCAGCCGTCTGCACAAAAGAGCCCTGCAAATACACCTACACTACTCTGCAGTGACACAATGGGTGGCATCAGTTGTGGGTCTTCATAGTGATCCTCAGGAAAGGGCATTATTGCACAGACCAGACAGTATTTGCGAAGACATGGCAGTAGTGGTGCCAATATAATATGTAATGTGAGTTGGTCAGAAATTCAATATAAGTAACAACCATGACAAACCCTCAAACACCCTTGTACATCCCCTTCATGCTCACGACACGTTTGCCTTACGCTGCCTACTGCACATATGTGATGCATGCCCTGTGGCTGCAGCACAGGTAGTGGCAGGTTGAGTGAGGCTGACCGTGAAAGAGATGCACGAGAGGGTGAGTACGAGATAGAGCCATGAGATTGTACGAGGATTGGGTTGAGTGGTAGTGGCGGGATGAGTACTGGCGAGGTGGGTAGGTGCAGGTATGGTGAGGATGAGGTTTGAGTGGGTATGAGGGGTGATGTGACAGAGTAATGTTGGCAGTGCAGAAGGAGATGTGGGATGGGGGCGGTGATGTGGCAGACGGAGTGTAGGGGAATGAGTAAGTGTACTCACTTCGGCTGACCTACTGAGGTCATTGGAGCGCCTCCTGCACTGTATGCAGGTGGGCGATATGTTGGTGGTGCTGGTGACCTCCTCTGCTACCTCGAACCAGGCCGCTTCCTCCCGCCCGCCGGGGGGAAGATCTCTTTCCGCCCCCTCCTCCTCACCCCATGTATTGATACCTGGAGTGAGGCATCATTAAACTGGGAGCAGCCTTCCCCCTGGGCTACTCCATGCTGTGATTTTTTCTGTTTGTTGCAGCATCTGTCAGTGGAGGACTGCCCCTTTAAATAGAGCTCCTCCAGCTGACAGATCTTACTGCGCATGCGCAGCCCGCCCGACGCGCAGATCAGCAGTGGGGAACCCGAAGGAGCAGGTAAGTGGATCCAATTTGTGGATTGTATGCTACAATCGCGCGGGGAGCTGACTACTTTCACCGGGCGCGTTACCCACGCGCCCGATAGCCCCCCCGCCGAGAACCCGCAGCCCTGCTAACATCGGGCCCATTGTGTCCAATTCTGGGCACTGCATTTTAGGAAGAATGTGAAGGCCTTAGAGAGGGTGCGGAAAAGATTTACTGGAATGTTTCCAGGAATGAGTGGCTAGACTGGAGAAGCTGGGGTTGTTCTCCTTAGAGCAGAGAAGGTTGAGAGGAGATTTGATAGAAGTGTTCAAAATTATGAAGGGTTTAGACGGAGTAGATAGAGAGAAACTGTTCCCTTTGGCGAAAGGGTCGAGAACCAAAGATCACAGATTGAAGGTGATTGGCAAAAGCTCCAAAGGCATCATCAGGAAAAAAAAATTTTTTTAACGCAGCGAGTAGTTATGATCTGGAATGTGCTACCTGAAAGGGTGGTGGAAGCAGATTCAATCATGGCTTTCAAAAAAGAATTGGACAAATACTTGGAGGGAAAAAAATTGCAGGGCTACGGGGAAAGAGTGGGGGAATGGGACTAACTGGATTGTTCTTACAAAAAGCCAGCACAGGCTCGATGGGCTGAATGACCTCCATCTGCACTGCAACCATTCTATGATTCTATGACCAGACTGAAGGAAACAATGACAAAGTGTTGTTTAAGAACAAGCTAGTTCCATCAGTTAATAGATAGCCCATGAGGAAGTAACTGATCAGAGATACCATCAAACTTATTCTCCCAGGAAGGGATTCACAATATTTCTCACATAAAATCCTAGTGACGGATACTGAAGTACATTGTGATTGGACAGGCAAGTTGTGGGAAGATTTCTCAGCACACAAATGTAGAATGAGTGAATATCCCTGCAATCATTGCTGGGATTTAAGCTTCTAAGGTGACAGTGGCATCATACAACTATGTTGTGCCCTTATCCCTCTCTTTCAAATGATTGTAAAGGACAGCACAAACCTGATAAAATGTCTGAAGCTGATTGTGCAGCAGTAAATGGAAGGCAATCAGCTTATTTTTCTTTTTTGCTTATCAGTTTTTCTGCTTGTGCATCCCAAAATTGCCACCAAAAGTACTAAGCACAAGTGAAAATTCAAATGAAGCTGAGAGTTTTGTGGATAGCTCATTTCAGGAGGTGGTCACCCCACTGCAACAGAGAGTTCAGGATGAAAGGGAATGGGTAACCACCAGGCAGACTAGAAGGAACAGATAGGCAGTGCAGGAATCCCCTGGGAGTATTTTTTTTTATTCGTTCATGGGATGTGTGCGTCGCTGGCAAGGCCAGCATTTATTGCCCATCCCTAATTGCCATTGAGAAGGTGGTGGTGAGCCGCCTTCTTGAACCGCTGCAGTCCATGTGGTGAAGGTTCTCCCACAGTGCTGTTAGGAAGGGAGTTGCAGGATTTTGACCCAGCGACGATGAAGGAACGGCGATATATTTCCAAGTCGGGATGGTGTGTGACTTGGAGGGGAATGTGCAGGTGGTGTTGTTCCTACGTGCCTGCTGCTTCCAGGTGGTAGAGGTCGTGGGTTTGGGAGGTGCTGTTGGCGAGCTGCGGCAGTGCATCCTGTGGATGGTACACACTGAAGCCACTGTGAACCGGTGGTGAAGGGAGTGAATATTTAGGGTGGTGGATGGGGTGCCAATCAAGCGGGCTGCTTTGTCCTGGATGGTGTTGAGCTTCTTGAGTGTTGTTGGAGCTGCACTCATCCAAGCAAGTGGAGAGTATTCCATCACACTGCTGACTTGTGCCTTATAGATGGTGAAAAGGCTTTGGGGAGTCAGGAGGTGAGTCACTCGCTGCAGAATACCCAGCCTCTGACCTGCTTTTAGCCACAGTATTTATATACTCCCCTGGGAGTATGGCACTCACAAACCGGTATTCAGTGTTGAATACCAGGGAAGATGATGAGACCTCAGGGGAGTGCAGTCAGAAGCAAATCCATGGCATCGTGGGAGACTCGGCTGCACAGAGAGGCACAAGAAAGTGTAGAAATGCAATTGTTATAGGTGATTCGATAGTCGGGGGATCGATAGGCGTTTCTACAACCGCAGACATGAGTCCCGCATGGTGTGTTGCCTCCCTGGTGCCAGGGTAAAGGATATCACTCATGCAGGACATTCTGCGAGGAGAAGGGGAACAACCAGGAGTA
Organism: Heptranchias perlo; assembly: GCF_035084215.1. Classification (NCBI taxonomy): domain Eukaryota; kingdom Metazoa; phylum Chordata; class Chondrichthyes; order Hexanchiformes; family Hexanchidae; genus Heptranchias; species Heptranchias perlo. The sequence goes on from NC_090336.1 coordinate 43,288,538, forward strand.
ATGGTCCGTGTTGGAACCAATGACATAAATAGGAAAAGGGTTGAGGTCCAACAGACAGAGTTTCAGGAGCTAGGAAAAATATTAAAGAACAGGACCTCAAAAGTGGTAATCTCTGGATTGCTCCCTAGGTATGGTAGCATAGTGGTTATGTTACTGGACTAGTAATCCAGAGGCCTGGACTAATAATCCAGAGTCACGAGTTCAAATCATGCCACAGCAGCTGGCAAATTTAAATTCAATTCATTAAATAAAATCTGGAATTAAAATACTAATATCAGCAATGGTGGCCATGAAACAATCAGGTTGTCGTAGAAACCCATATGGTTCACTAATGTCCTTTCGGGAAGGAAACCTGTCGTCCTTACCCGGTCTGGCCTATATGTGTCTCCAGACCCACAACAATGTGGTTGATTCTTAATTGCCCTCTGAAATGGCCCAGCAAGCCACTCAGTAGTAAAATCTCGCTACAATAAGAATAAAACCGGAATAGAATCTCTCTTTAAAAAAAAGTCATCATAAGAATAAAACCGGACAGGCCACCTGGTATCAGACCACTAGGCACCGGACACGACAAAGGCAAACCCAGCCCAGTCGACCCTGCAAAGTCCTCCTCACGAACATCTGGGCACTTGTGCAAAACTGGGAGAGCTGTCCCACAGACTAGTCAAGCAACAGCCTGACATAGCCATACTCACAGAATCATACCTTTCAGCCAACGTCCCAGACTCTTCCATCACCATTCCTGGGTATGTCCTGTCCCACCGGCAGGACAGACCCACTAGAGGTGGCGGTACAGTGATATACAGTCAGGAGGGAGTGGCCCTGGGAGTCCTCAATAATGACTCTGGACCCCATGAAATCTCATGGCATCAGGTCAAACATGGGCAAGGAAACCTCCTGCTGATTACCACCTACCGTCCTCCCTCAGCTGATGAATCAGTCCTCCTCCATGTTGAGCACCACTTGGAGGAAGCACTGAGGGTAGCAAGGGCACAGAATGTACTCTGGGTGGGGGACTTCAATGTCCATCACCAAGAGTGGCTCGGTAGCACCACTACTGACTGAGCTGGCCGAGTCCTGAAGGACACAGCTGCCAGACTGGGCCTGCGGCAGGTGGTGAGTGAACCAACACGAGGGAAAAACTTACATGATCTCGATCCTCACCAATCTACCTGTCGCAAATGCATCTGTCCATAACAGTATTGGTAGGAGTGACCACTGCACATTCCTCGTGGAGACGAAGTCCCGTCTTTGCACTGAGGACACCATCCAACGTGTTGTGTGGCACTACCACCGTGCTAAATGGAATAGATTCAGAACAGATCTAGCAGCTCAAAACTGGGCATCCATGAGGCGCTGTGGGCCATCAGCAGCAGCAGAATTGTATTCCAGCACAATCTGTAACCTCATGGCCTGGCATATTCCTCACTCTACCATTACCAACAAGCCAGGGGATAACTAGACCAGCCATATAAATACTGTGGCAACAAGAGCAGGTCAGAGGCTGGGTATTCTGTGGTGAGTCCCCCACCTCCTGACTCCCGAAAGCCTTTCCCCCATTTACAAGGTAAAAGTCAGGAGTGTGATGGAATACTCTCCACTTGCCTGGATGAGTGCAGCTCCAACAACACTCAAGAAGCTCAACTCCATCCAGGACAAAGCAGCCTGCTTGATTGGCACCCCATCCACCACTCTAAACATTCACTCCCTTCACCACCGGCGCACAGTGGCTGCAGCGTGTACCATCCACAGGATGCATTGCAGCAACTCGGCAAGGCTTCTTCGACAGCACCTCCCAAACCCGTGACCTCTTCCACCTGGAAGGACAAGAGCAGGTGCATGGGAACAACACCACCTGCACGTTCCCCTCCAAGTCACACACCATCCCAACTTGGAAATATATCGCCGTTCCTTCATCGTCGCTGGGTCAAAATCCTGGAACTCCCTTCCTAACAGCACTGTGCGAGAACCTTCACCACACGGACTGCAGTGGTTCAAGGCGGCTCACCACCACCTTCCCAAGGGCAATTAGTGATGGGCAATAAATGCCGGCCTCGCCTGCGACGCCCACATCCCATGAACGAATAAAAATGTGCGAGTAATTACAGAAACAGGAAGATAGTGCAGGTGGATGCGTGGCTGGAGGTTTCGTGCAGGAAGGAGGAAAATGTAAAAATAATAGAGCAGTAATAGAAGGGGTCTTCAATTACCCTAATATAGACTGGGAAGAAAGTGTGAAAGGCAAGGAGGGTGAAGAATTCTTACAATGTATACAGGAGAACTTCCTTAATCAGTACGTTTCTAGCCCAATGAGGAAGGAAGCAATGATAGATCTAATTCTGTGGAATGAAACAGGGCAAGTGGAATGTGTTTCAGTGGGAGAACATCTGGGTAATAGTGATCACAATATAATTAGGTTTAAAGTAGTCATGGAAAGGGACAAAGAAAAATCAAAGGTGAAAATACCCAAATGGAAGAGAGCCAATTTCGGTGAAGTGATCTAGCACAGGTGGACTGGTCCAGATGGATGCATTCTTAGTTGCTGAGGGAAGCAAGGGTGGAGATAGCAGAAGCTCTGACCACAATCTATTTATTAATCCTTCTTGGACATGGGAGTAGTGCCAGAGGACTGGAGGATTGCAAATATTACATCCCTGTTCAAAAAAGGGGAGAGGGATAAACTTGGTCAGTCAGTCTAACGTCAGTGGTGCGAAAACTACTCGAGACCATTATCAAGGACAAAATTAATTCTCACTTGGAAAGCATAGGTTAATAAGGAACAGCCAGCACGGATTAGTTTAAGTAAAATTGTGTCTAACTAACCTGATTGAGTTCTTTGATGAAGTATCAGAGAGAATTGATGAAGGTAATCAAGTAGATGTTGCATATATGGGCTTTAAAAAGGCATTCGATAGAATACCACATAACAGACTTATTCGGAAAATGGAAGCACATGGGATTAAAGTGGTAATTTGGGTACATAATTGGCTAAGGGATCGGAGGTAGAGAGTAGTTGTGAATGGATGTTTTTTCTGACCGGAGAGAAGTATGCAATGGGGTCCCACAGGGGTCAGTATTCGGACCATTGCTTTTCTTGTTATATATAAATGACCTGGACTCGGGTATAAGGAGTACAATTTTGAAGTTCACGGATGATACAAAGCTTGGCAATGTAGTGAATAGTCAGTAGACTTCAGGAGGACATAAACAGACTGGTCAAGTGGGCAGACACATGGCAGATGCAATTTAATGCAGATAAGTGTGAAGTGATGCATTGTGGGAGGAACATGGAGAGGCAGTATAATCTAAATGGCACTATTTTGAGAGGAGTGCAGGAGAAGAGGGACCTGGGGGTGCATATTCACAAAAAACGAAGGTTCGCATGATTGATTCCTGGGATGAGAGGGTTGTCCTATGAGCCCAGATTGAGTAGAATGGGCCTATACTCTCTGGAGTTTAGAAGAATGGGAGGTGATATCATTGAAACATATAAAATTCTTTGATGCCGAGAGGCTGTTTCCCCTGGCTGGAGAGTCTCGAACTAGGGATCATAGTCTCAAGATAAGGGGTCGGCCATTTAGGACCGAGATGAGGAACAATTTCTTCACTCAGATGGTTGTGAATCTTTGGAATTCTCTACCCCAGAGGGCTGTGGATGCTCAGTTGTTGAGTAGATTCAAGACTGAGATTGATGGATTTTTGGACACTAAGGAAATCAAAAATATGGGATTAGGATGGGAAAGTGAAGATGGGGTAGAAGATCAGCCATGATCTTATTGAATGGCGGAGCAGGCTCGAGGAGTAGCATGGTCTACTTCTGCTCCTATTTCTTATGTTCTTAAATCTTTGAGGGTGGCAGGGCAAGTTGATAAGGCAGTTAAGAAAGTGTATGTGGTACTTGGTTTTGTAAATAGGGACAGTGACTACAAAAACAAGGAAGTCATGCTAAACTTTTACAAATCACTGGTTAGGCCTCAGCTGGAGTATTGTGTACAATTCTGGGCATCACACTTTAGGAAGGATGTCAAGGCCTTGAAGAGGGTACAGAGGAGGTTTACCAGGACGATACCAGGGTTGAGAGACTCCAGTTATGTGGAGTGATTGGAGAAGCTGGGGCTGTTCTCCTTAGAGCAGAGAAGAATAAGGGAAGACTTAATAGCAGTATTCAAAATTATGAGGGAATTTGATAGAGCAAGCAGGGAAAAACGGTTTCCTCTGGCAAGTGGGTCAGTAACCAGAGGTCACAGACTTAAAATAATTGGCAAAAGAACTAGAGGGGAAATGAGGAGTATTTTTTCACACAGAGGATTGTTAAGATCTGGAATGGACTACCTGAAAAACAGTGGTGGAAGCAGAGTCCATAGGAACAAAAGGCAATTGGACCTGTACTTGAAGGTGACTAATCTGCAGGGTTATGGGGAAAAAGCTGGGTTGTGGGAATAAATTGGATAGCTCTTTCAAAGAGCCGGTACAGGCATGATGGGCTGAATGGCCTCCTTCTGTGCTGTAAGATTCTAAGATTCTATGAAACTGTATCCAATCTACTTTCATGAGTTTAATCATAATTGCTTTTCAGGAGAAAGATACGGCAATTGTGTTTAAACAAGGAAGCACCAAACGAATTCACGGCACACAGCATAAATGTCAGAAAGAAGCACTAAAGCAGTGAAGAAACTAAAAGTCCCTCCATTTACAAATATTGAAATTGTAGTGAAAGGTTCAAAATGGATAAATGTGAAGCAATTCATTTGGGGAATCCAATCTTGTAAGCAGCTTTTAGACAATACAAACGGTTATAGAATACTATTTTAATAAAGAGAGCTTCATTTAACTGTGTTTCATTGAAGATTTAGTTTAAAGACTGTCATGAGCAAAATTTCAATGGGGAAATCCTGGTGATATTGTCTACCAGCGAGCATGCCAGAAAGACTAATGCTTTAGAGATATGATGTGTGACTTTGATGTTCTCCAGCAGTACTGCAAAGTTAGTCTAAATCTGCAGTTGTAATCCCTACGAAGGTGCAATGCATATCGGTACTGAAGCTATAAAGTCCTCATCATACTATGAATTTTACACTGAATTCACAAAGTACATTCAGCATGAAGAACATAGTAAGAGAGCAGCCAAATCGCACTGTGTTACATCTGCATCCTTTGCATTAAGACCAAAGCAAAATGTTGGTCCATTAGTGAATTAATGCTGTGTCAGCTGCAATATAACAGCTGCAATCAATTCATGGAAATTGCCCTGCCACGTATTGGAGGGAATCTCATGTCTGAGGTCAGCAGACAATATGCATAGGTAGATCATATATATATATATATATATATATATATATACACATACAACCAGGATATACTTATACACACAGTGGGTGCTCCAAAACTCTCAGCACTGCTACACATGCAAAAGCATATATGCAGCACCTATGTGCCTGTGTGTCCACAATGGCACTTCAGGTACCAAAGCATTTGTTTGCAAAGGATGAGGTGCATTAAATAAAATGTCATGTTATTATAAAAATGAATCAGGTTGATGCAAATGCTATTCCAAGCCAATTCAACAGATGTAAGAATTGGACACTATAGCACATTAAAGTAGGATGAGGACCCACCCCACTCTCAAATATATGCATATTTTTTGAATGATATAAAAACACAACTTTATAGTCAAGCTATTTCTTAACCAGAGCAGGAGGAAGATACACCACTGATTTCCACAAAAAAGGACATCTAAGGACATCTCGGAATGCCAGGTTAAACAGATGTCATGGAAACAGGGCCTTTGTAAGAAAGTGGATACATCAGAAGAGTCAGTGTGCAAGGGAAAGGGGCACTTAGAACCACTTCGCCATCACAAATATAAATGTACCTCTCCAGAAAAGCAAGTGCTTAGTTCCACCAGATTATCAAAGAAGCAGCCTCCTTGAGTTCATGGCCACTGAGTCATCACAGAAACTGAATGAGTTCAAAAGCTCAACAGAGAAACAAAAGCAAGTTTCTCACTGCAAGCTGCAGCCTTTTGGCACAATGGCCCCGATTTTAACTCCGGCCAGGTTTTTGGCAGGTGGATGACGGGATTAGTTGGAAATTCACCTGCAGAAATCAGACCCAGGCTATTTTAATTCCAGGGTCTCATTAACATGGAATCATACAGCACAGAAGGAGGTCATTCGGCCCGTTGTGCTTGTGCCGGCTCTTTGAAAGAGCTGTCCAATTTAGTCCCACACCCCAGCTTTTCCTCCATAACCCTGCAAATTAGTCATCTTCAATTACATGTCCAATTGCCTTTTGAAAGTTCCAATTGAATCTGCTTCCACCACCCTTTCAGGTAGTGCTTTCCAGATCCCAACAACTCTGCGAGAAAAAAATTCTCCTTATTTCCCCTCTGGTTCTTTTGCCAATTATTTTAAATCTATAACCTCTGGTTACCGACCCATTTGCCACGTCGTTGGTCCACTTCCCGCTCAGAGTGGGATGGGAAGAGGTGGTCCACCTACACTCAGTTAAGTGTTGGGAGGAGGGGACAGGGCATGACTAAAACTTTCCTAGTGAAGGCTGGAGGAGTACTCTTACTCTTCCAAGCCCCAGAAAGGAAAGTGAAAACAACTTACATGTTAGGGTCTTTTCATCTTCCTGGCAGGTCCTGACTTTCTTCAGCCTGACAGGAAAGCCACAGTGGCTTCCCTGCTCAAGCCAGAGTTAAAATTGTAGCCAGGGTCTGATGACCTCATTGGACCTTAATCTGCATATTTAAAGAAGGATCCGCCATCTTAGCCAACCATCCAAAAGCCTGCATAAAAATCGCGCTTGGCAGGATCCAGGCGGTTTGACGGCGGGTAAATAACCTGGATGATTTTAGCTGGCCACCCACCCAGTTTCCGTTGGGTGGGTAGGGTTAAAATCACCCCCAGTATTTTTGAAATGGTATTCCACATGCACAGAATCATGTGAACTAACCCAATTCAGTTTACTTCATATCCAGAATTTAATTTCAAATTCATCTTTCCTTTGTCCAGTGATAACGTGAATGGAACATAGCAGGGCACTTTATTACACACTAGGCCCCACCCAGAAAGCAAAGAGCACTTTTATATAGCAACCTCTTGTGCGCACCCTCCCACCCCACATCCTCAGAATGTCTCAAAGCACTTCACAATCAATTAACTACTTTTGAAGTGCAGTCACAATTGCTATGTAAGAAAGTATAGCAGCCAATTACACAGAGCAAGGATGCAAAAGCAGCAAATAAAATGACGGCCTGTGTCTTTGATGTTATTGATTGAGGGAGGAATGTTGGCCAGGACACCAGAAGAACTCTATGTTCATCTTCAAATAGTGCCATGGAACCTTCCACATCCACCTGAACAGGCAGCTGGGCTTTCAATTTAATATCTCATCTAAAATATAACACCTCTGACCATGTAGAACACACCCGGAAGTGTCCACCTAGATTATATGTTCAAGTGCTGAAATGCAGCTTGAAGCCACAACCTTTTGAATCAAAGAGAGTGCTACCAACTAAGCCAAGCTGACACTATTAAAACTAAATATGGTTCAGGCCTCTGCCTGTAGAAGTGCTGCAGAGATCCTCACCCCGACTAGGTCCTGAAGCCGCACCCCATTGTTCCAATGCAAGAAGCTAATTACCCTTGAAGGGTCAAAGAATTAAATTAAAAAAATATTACTTTCCCCACAGCAAAACAAAGTGCCTCCATTCAAAAGGTAATCTCGAGATTGATTACCTTTACCTCTGACCACTTTGGTGGCTTTTTCTAGGCCTACAATGGAACAAACACCTCTTCACAGCAGGCAAGGCTTCCACTGAGCCTGCAGCCACCCCTTAAAGCTGCCTGTAGGCATGGGGAGGTGGGGGGATAGGGAGAAAATTTGTCCATTCTGCCCCAACCCTCACTTTTGGGATGTAGGTTGCACAGGGTAGAAACCTAGGTTACGCTCCAAATTCCTGCCCCGTCTGTGATCTGCTGTCTTTGAACGCGTCCATCCCCCAGGCATTTTGGCCCAAGAATCTCTCTCATGACAAGCACATCTCTTTGCCAAAACCACTGAGATGAGGATCTTGATTAAGCAGTTAGTGATGAGCTATCAGATTAGGCTCCCACTACAAACCCCATATCTTTGCCAATGATCCTACGAATTATCCTATGTTGGTTGGTGGTGGCAACAGTAGGTGTAGAAAAGGCCTGTACATGGCATTGGATTTTGATGTTGTGGAACATCAAGATGGCTGGCATATCAGAATCTGTATAAGCCCTTCCACTACATTGAAGCCAGGTATAGGTAAATATGGGTAAACCCTGAGATTTGGGATGACAACTGATGTAAGGTATTACCTGAAGACAGAATATTTAAACATCCATAGTTCAGTGTCTACCTTCATTGGGTTGCAGGGAAGTAAGCAGTTTTTTTTCTGAAGCCTTGTACTTCCAATTGATAGAGTTTCATTTTATGGTGAGTTGTGCTAATCACCATATCGCTCAAGAGGATTTCCTGGCATGTTATCTAATGAAGGTTCAAACTGACACTTATCAATTGTCTCATGACCAATTAGTGACGATCCTCTTGGGGAGATAAGATGGCATCTAGGTGGCTGCAAAATGAGACACCTGGCAATGAGTAATTGGAACCAAGTTGATCCACTGTGGCAGACTCAGTAATCCCATATCTGACCCAGGGACGTCCACAGTACACATCACAGGACAATTGTTGATTAACCATTTGACCTGGCTTATTGATAGGTTTTCCCTTCCAGGTCCCATCACAGAATCACAGAAGGCTGGGATTCTTCCCACTCAGCAAGTCAACACCTTGATAGCTGAATTACCAGTGCTTTATAAAATAAACAGTTTTAGCTTGAACTCCAGCAGTACTCTTGTGAACACAGTCAATTGCTTTGAGGACCATAAGCATGGTGATGGGTTTCTGTGCATGACCAAAATATATTTATTTAATTAACTAGCTTTCATTTAACATTTTATGGTCAGATCTCCTTCCCATCTGCAGCCTCCACCAGCTCCAGCCTAATCCCCAGTTATCATCTGTATAATTTACCCTTCTTTATACCAAATAGCCGTGTCTGCAGCAATTATGGTTCATTCGAATTCACAGGATTTTAAAATATTAATCACACTACTGAATTTTAAATGCTGAAAACCTGGTTGGTGGCTTGTTCCCCATTTGGACATCATTTCCATGCTACTGAATTTTTGCGACAATTTCCATATGGAAACTAAAGGCAGACTTCTACCATCACAATGATGATACATACATCTCCACATGTTTTGAAAGAAAGTTACTCCAGTTTTACAAGTACAACCAGAAAGAGTAACAGGAATCAATGGCCTTGCTTATTAATAAATAGCTTGAACAAAAAATAATTTGAATGGGCTTGTGGACTGTCCAGCAATCAACAAGCACAATTTTGAGGTGGATAATCAGGGGGAAAAAGGCTAAAATCTCCTGAACACTTTATTTTAATAAAAAGGTGAAATCTCAGGAGTGTGCATCTTAATTGGCAGAATCAATCTGTTCAGATTTTCTCAGAGCTCAAGCCTAACACCTGCATTCAACCTTATTTTATTTCTTATTAAGCACTCGTTAAATCAATCTCAATTAGGTGCATTACTATGGTAACCAGCAGCTAGATCTCCCTGTGTTCAAATTTACTTCAATTCATGCCATAAATCTAGAGAAACAATGCAACTTTCATGGTTTATGAACTATGGAGCTAAAGCTTCGCACATTGCAGAGCTGTAGCCATGGTAACTTAACTATCTAATTTCAATACCCAATGCCATAACTAATTCAGTGCTGATAACCTAAAAGAAGATATCATGAAAGTTCAATCATTCAGTTTCTGCACTGTTGTACTGACAGATATAGACTGCAGCAAGCCAGCACAGGTAAATTATAAATAGCACTTAAAGCACCATTTTATATGGATTTAAAACAGAATGTGGAAGAATATTCGCAGCTAGTTAAAGATCAAGTCTGTGGAATCATCGTCAACCAATTATTTCTTTAGTCTGAATTTCACGATATTTCTGTAGATTGAATCTGCTTCAATGAATAGGATCAGACACGCCACTAAATACCTCAACAGGGCCATGAACTACAATGAGCAAATTCAAGGTAGAGCTGAAAACAGGTTGCAATTGAAATACTATACCTTGCACACTTGAAATGGACTAACTCTGTTTTAAATGTCTAATGCAATCACTGTAGTTAGTTATATAAAACAAACGGACCAGTCTTTAGGATTGAAATGAACGGTTTTCTCACAGAATTGTGGCATGAATCAGACTCACCGAAAGAGAAACGAGAACTTTCTGTCTGTGTTCGATATCTCGGTAACATGCTGGTGTCACTTGAAACAGGCTTCATTTTGTTCAGGTTGAGTTTCTTTTCCCTCAAGCCAATATACAAGACAGTATCCCAGTTCATAATCTTGAGATATACAAATATGTCAAAAATATGCTTTAATGTGATGATATTGATGCTTTTCTTCAGAATAGGATCTGAATAACACTGTCAGATTGTACATGGCGCTATCCCTTATCCATACTAGCCAGCTTGACAGAAAGACTAATAACCAATTACAGTTAAAAAAAAATCTTTAATTATATCACAAGTGCAAAATGTACCATTTCATCTCGATTTAAAATAGATCTAGAAGTAAATCATAATGACATCAATTTACGCCACTATTATTTTAACCTCACTGACTAATTCATTAACCTTACTTGACCTGTTAAATTACTATAATTCCAATGGTTTGTGGCCAGAATTTTGTTCATTTTGTTGACCTACAGAAGGGTACTAATACATTACACCTGAGGCACAGAGGGTAGAGTTACATTCACTTTTGCATCAATAGTTTTCTGTATAATTGGATCTGAATACCAAGACCAATATTTGACAATATCTGTATTGGAAATTGGAAAATTGCACGTCACTCCGCTATTTAAGAAAGGTGGGAGAGGGCAACCAGGGAATTATAGACCAGTTAGCTTAACATCTGTTGTCAGGAAATTACTTGAGTCTATAATTAAGGATAGAGTAACTGAACACCTTGAAAATTTTCAGCTGATCAGAGACAGCTAGGATGGATTTGTAAAGGGTAGATCATGCCTGACGAACCGGATTGAATTTTTTGAAGAGGTGACTAAAGTAGTGGACAGGAGAATGTCTGTGGATGTTGTTCATATGAACTTCCATATATTTTGATAAAATCCCTCATAAGAGATTGTTAGCTCAAGTTGAAGCTCATGGAATTGAGGGAATATTATTAACCTGGTTAGGAAATTAGCTGAGTGGCAGGAGATAGACAATAGGGATAATGGGGAGGTATTCAAATTGGCAGGATGTGACTTGTGGTGTCCCACAGGGATATGTGCTGGAGTCCTCAACTACTCACTCTATTTATTAACGACTTAGATGAGGGGATAGAGAGTCAAATATCCAAGTTTGCCGATGACACAAGGATAGGCAGCACTGTAAGCAGCAGATGGAAGCATAAAATTACAGAGAGATATTAATAGATTAGAATACGTGAATGGGCAAAACTGTGGCAAATGGATTTCAATGTATGCAAGTGTGAGGTCATCCACTTTAGACCTAAAAAGGATAGAACAGAGTACTTTCTAAATGACGAAATGCTTGAAACAGTGGAGGTCCAAAGAGACTTCGGGGTCCATGTACATAGATCATTAAAATCTCATGGACAAGTACAGAAAATAATCAAGGTGGCTAATGGGATGCCGGCCTTTATATCTAGAGGACTAGAATACAAGGAGGTTGAAAGTTTTCCTCCAGCTGCACAAAGCCCTGGTTAGACCACACCTGGAGTACTGTGTTCAGTTCTGGGCACCTCAGGAAGGATATATTGGCCTTGGAGAGAGTGCAGCATAGATTTACTAGAATGATACCTGGACTCCAAGGGGTAAATTACGAGGAGAAATTATACAAACTAGGGTTGTATTCTCTGGAATTTAGAAGATTAAGGGATGAGTTGATCGAAGTTTTCAAGATATTAAGGGGAACTAATAGAGAGAAACTATTTCTGCTGATTGGGGCGTCTCGGACTAGGGGACATAGCCTAAAAATTAGAGACAGGACTTTCAGGAGTGAAGTTAGAAAAAAATTCTACACGCAAAAGTGGTAGAAGTTTGAAATTCTCTTCCGCAAACGGCAGTTGATTCTAACTCAGTTGTTAATTTTAAACCTGAGATTGATAGATTTTTGTTAATCAAAGGTATTAAGGGATAGGGGGCTAAGGCAGATATATGGAATTAGGTCACAGATCAGCCATGATCTCACTGAATGGCAGAAGAGGTTGGAGGGGCTAAATGGCCTCCTCCTGTTCCTATATTTATTCTTACGTACAACTAGATGATTTCAATCACCCATAAAATCTAATGATTTTTCTCATTTTTATTGACATTTGCCAAAAGCAATTTCTGCTCTGACAAATTTGTAAATACCAATGCAGCCCAGGGCACATGGAGCATTGACTGTCTTTTTGAATTGAACTGGCAAACCCTCCTTAACATGCTGTGGTACTCATTGTTAACACCAGTGCAACCAACTATAATAAAATATCAGTCACAGAATCAGAAAAAACTTGGCCTGATCACACTGTTGGGGCAGGATGAAATTGTGACTAAATAGTTTTGTGAACTTAACAGTTTTGTACCAAAGACAGTTGTAGATTGTATCACGTTTTGACAGTATCACTGCTAATCCACATCAGTGCCAGGTGAATCTAGCAGCCGTCAAAGAAATTGCTGGAACTGTGCTGCAGAGATTAGCAGAAGGTTTCAGTTCAACTCACCCTTTCAGGGTCAATAGCTAGCTGTCATCCTTTCAATTTCATTTCTCGCTGAACCAGTCACGACAATAGGCTTGTGGAAACAAAGAGTTGAAAACCAGTTCATTTTCAGCAGAATACTTCCCTCCTTAATATTCAGGGCTGAACTTCCTCCTTTTACACCATTAGCTTCTTCACCCAGGAAGTAAAGCATGTAGCAAGCCTTCTCTGTAACAGACAATTTAACATGGGCCATACTGGGGTTGACAATATAGTAATCGTTACCTCCTGGTTTGTTGAAACAGTCTTGAGATAGTGTTATAATGGATTTTTACATATCATCTCTTGTATTGCTGTCACCTCACAGTAACTTTATTTTGAAGCTTCGCTACTTCACAATAGGACTTTATTAAATATTCATGAAAATATTGCTTGTTGTATCAATACGTTATTTGCACCTATTTTTGTTTTGAAATTTATTCTAGTTAAATAGATTAATGTGGTTTGATATTATAGTTATCTCCAAGTGCTCACAATGAAGGAACATTTTCTTCAAAATTGCACACGATATTTTTATTACCCGAGTCAGATTAATGTGCATGCTGATTCTGAAAGAAAAACTCCAAGTCTGGTCCAATTCAGGAAGGTTTATATTATGATTTGCTTTTTGAAGAAAAATATCCGATTACAAATGTATTGGCCGATTTTGCTAACTCTTGCTCATTCTCGGCAATCCATTGAACTGTACTGTTCTATGACCAGGTTAGCCAGCTGATACAGTAGAACGATGAACCAATTACCACTGCACATTATGTGAGGTGTTGGATAGACAAGTTTGTTTAGAAAAGTACTGTTCATGAAAATGCCTGTTTTATGTCATTCAGATTAGTTATATTTAAGTAACGGAAATAATCTGAGTCTGCGTGACTTTGTGTATGTGGGAAAGTTTAGAAACCAGAAGGGCAAGTGAAATGCCCAAGGTTTAATATTAAAACATATATATATAAAAAATGTTTTGAAGGCTGATACTTCACATGTGCTTGAATCAGTAACCCAATAAAAAAGGGAAAAAAACAATTTTGATATTCATCAATGCTTTTGGGTATAGGAGTAGCACTATTGGACTTTGGGGGTAAAGTAAAGGTGAGCAACAGAACAGGGCACAATTTATTATGGGTTGAAGATAGCGGTAATGCCCACTTCAAGCATTTATCGCAGGCACATTTTGAGATACGAGTTGGTGCTGGCTGAGGTTCTTTCACTGCCAGCAAGTATGAGCACGGGCTAGTGGCATACGGCAGTGTCATTTAGTGATGCAAATTTATCCCAGTGAAAAATATTATTTCCCCTTCATTTCCAAATTTTTAGCATTGGCAACTTATGAGTGGCAGTAAAAGGAATCCAGTGTAATGACTGAACCTGTCTAGTTTAAAAGGGATCATTACATGGGGGTGGAGGGGAGAGTACTGAATGTAGAATACTCGTATCTATTTACGTGCACCACATAGAAGTTTGAATGAAAGAACGAACAAATGAACGATCTTGTGTTTATTTAGGAGTGAAATCAGGAAGCACATTTTCATACAAAGGATAATGGAAATCTGGAACTCTCTCCCCCAAAAGGCTGTGGATGCTGGGTCAATTGAAATTTTCAAGACTGAGACCGACAGCTTTTTGTTAGGTAAGGATATCAAAGGGTTGTGGAGCAAAGGCTGATAAATGGATTTGAGCCATGAGCTAATGGAAGGGTGGAATAGGTTTGAGGGACTGAATGGTCTACTGCTGTTACTTCCTTTTCATTACCTAGATGCTTTTTAAGATTCATTTTCAGGATGTGGCCATTTCTGGCAAGGCCGGCATTTAATGCCCATCCCTACTTGCCCTGAGGTGGTGGTGGTGGTGGAGGTGAACTATTCATCTTGAGGTCAACGGAAAAGAAAATTCCAGAGTGTAGTGACTGCCAATGCGCTGTTGCACTTCTGCCCAAGATGAATTTATACTCCAAATTGTTCAAAAATAAATATTTAAAATGGAATAAAACATACAAGCATGCTTTTTACCGCAGTTTATTATTTCATTGCTTCATTGATTTACTTTCCAGCAGTTGAATGTGAAGATGAACAGGATTCAGCGTATAATACTCTAGGGTCTGGGATGTTATACTCTATTCGAACACATTTACCTTGTTTTGAGACAAAGAGTTTCCTATATATTTTGCCTGCAGCAGAAAAAAATAAATTTGCAGAAATTTTACAAAAGGCAGAAAAGATCCACCCTCCTTCTGGAAATATGACTCATATTTAGGTCTAAGTCCAATAGCATTTGATTATATTCCTTTCAATAATTGAGATACAAAACACTTGTCTGAGTTACAGACTCCCAAATGTTTCAATATTTGTTACAATTTTATATAATGTTAGATTATTTAAAGTAAAAAAAAATTGTAATCATGAGTTTGGTTTACACAATTTATCAAGTGTGAATGAAGAGTAAAATATACACACACACACACACACTTATCTAATGGATTTTATTAAAACATGTCATGCTTTCAATTATTGTTTTCAGACAAAAATGTGAAGAATCAAACATATTATATACATTCCAGATTCATTTCCCAACATAGTTATGCAATGGAAAAATAAAGTGTAAAATTTAAAGATTATTGAAATAGATAGACCACTTTTCAGCTGGGTTAAATTTCAAATAATTTAATACTGAATATATAATGAATTGAGATCAAATATCCAAACATGTGAGATTTCATATTGAGAAACTAGCAGAGCATTACATGATGCCATATTCAATCTCAGGACATCAATTATCTGAGATTTGCACATTTTGGCATAATCAATTTTTAGATGATTCGTTCTAGGTGTTAACCAATTTTAGCAGTTACTGATGGTAGTTAAGCCACTTTTACAGGAATGGACAGCATCAGTATATGGTCCTCAAGATGGAAGACACAGCTTCCAAAAGCTTGACCAATCTGCCAGAACGCCAAGGCAACAGCTGAGAATAATGGAGTCATAAATATAAGATAGTCACTAATAAATCCAACAGGGAATTCAAGAGAAACTTCTTTACCCAAAGAGTGGTAAGAATGTTGGCAAGACCTGCTTTATACCCAGGTGGCAAGTTCAAAATCTACCCCAATGTCATATGTGTTCAGCAAAGTTATAAATAGAAACAAAATGCAGATAGAAAAATACAGGAAATTCAACTTCTGAATAAGTATTAACACACATTGAAAGCTCACATTGTTTGAATGATGTTCACAAGATCAAAAGCAACCCTATTCACAGCCACATTTCAAGAAAAGCATTTGAAAATGATCCTGTGCAACAAAGGTTCCACTGAATATTTCAGCATATTTTACTGGGGAATAGGCAGCCAATTAAAGCATTTGGCGAATGCCTCATGTTTTAATCGGCCCTCAATGCCTCAGTCCAGCACAAAACACACTGGGATATTCATTATAGATATATTAGTAGATAAACTGAATGTTGTAATTGGCCAAGGCAGCAAGTGTTAATTCTCAGCAAAGGTCTGCATTCCAAAAACAACTATTAGCTACCAATGGTAATAATAAACATTTTGTGTTTTATGCTACAGCAGAAGGAAAGAATTAAAATATTCACAGCATATAGTTCTATATTCCAACAATAAAAAGAAACATAGCATACTTGACCATTCATTATTATATTGCAGGGAAGGTGGCATCTCCATGGTAAGAAGAGCTACTTCAATTGAAATTAATCAAATTTTAGACCTTATTGGAAAAATAAGGCCACATTTTAGATTCCAGTAGGATATAGTAGCAATTTTACAATGCCATGTTTTCTAGGAATAGTTTAATATTTGACATTTGAAATATAACTCCTGCACCAAGGGCAAGACCTACACTTCGTAAATTATTACATTTTTCATAATGTTAAAAAAAAAGGAAGTCCCAACTATCGTTAAGTTTCCCCCCACCCCCGCCCAGCCTACCAACTGTCCAGTTTTTCTCCTGGTTCAAGTGCACATTGTACAAAATGAACTACACGTGTGCAAGAAGAGTATTACCCCCAATTCATGACACCTTAAACAGAAAATGCTCCAAGTCTTCAAACGTTACTCAGACAAAGAATTTTGGATGAAGGTGGCAGAAGAAACAAGAGCTATATGTGTGTGAAATGGTCTTTTGCAAGTTAGAATTTCAGGCTTTAATTTAATACAAATTTCACAGCTTCACTTAAGTTTTCTTAAATGGCAGCCATCTTGAATTTAACTGATGATTTACAGACCAAAGAAAGGTTAAGTTTATTGCAGTACAAAGCATCCTGGGACATGCTGTCCAAACCTGTGATGTAATTTTTTTCAACCATGGCTCAGTTGGTAGTACACTCACCTCTGAGTTAGAAGGTTGTGGGTCCAAGTGTCACTCCAGAGACCTGAGCACATAATCCAGGTTGATACTCCAGTGCAGTACTGAGTGAGTGCTGCAACGTCGGAGGTGCCGTCTTTCAAAGGGGTCGTTAATCCGAAGCCCCGTATGCCCTCTCAGGGGGACACAAAAGATCCCAAGGCAGTATTTCTAAAAGAGCATGGGAGTTCTCTCAGTGTCCTGGCCAACATGTATCCTTCAACCAACATCACTAAACAAATTATCTGGTCATTTATCTCATTGCTGTTTGTGGGACTTTGCTATGCGCAAATTGGCTGCCGCATTTCCTACGTTACAACAGTGACACACTTCAAAAATACTTCATTGGGTGTAAAGTGCTTTGGGACGTCCTGAGGTCATGAAGATATATAAATGCAAGTCTTTTTTTCTTTATTGTATAGACGCAACTCAGGAGTAAGTAAGCATTCCTTAAAAGGGTTAATAATAGATATAGGAAATGAGCAAACACATATGTTAGTCCTTCACGGGTTCCCCCCAGTGAAGGAAGGAATACTCACAGGGGAAGGAAGCGGTATGAAGGGTGTTGTGGTAACTCATGGATGTTTCAGGGAAGTATTACATGTTGTACAAAATATGGAAGGCATGATGAGTAGACATGTGAAACATGCTTCGAACATTGCATTGGCTCAAGTTGTGGTTGCAGCTTCTTACCTTCACTATCCTGGTAAGGTCATTTAACTTTTTCCAGAACATTGTAGCTGTGCGGGGGTTGCTGGAGATGGCAGTCACTGCCAATGGTACCTTCTTTCATTGGACCTGGTACATGTCTTTGGGGGCCTCCTTCCCTGTACTAAAAAAGCTGGGTCCCTATTTCATGCCTGTCAGCCAGTAACACCTTGACTGAAGAGTCTGTAAATTTTGGGGCTTGGTGCCAGGGAGACTCATCATCGTCAGAAAATGTAGTGCCTTAAATAGTTCCTGGCAGACAATGGCTGCCTTTGAGCTGCTGTCACCATTTACATGCTTTCGCAGTGCCAGATTCCAACCCCCCTCCCACCTCACTCCCCACTCTTCAGAGTCAAGCTCCCAATAGAGTGTGCACAGAGTGTTGGAAACCCACCCACAATATTAAAATAAATTTGCTTCCAGGAAAATAGGATGGGGTCATAGCATAATCACACTGTTGGGCAGAAGTGCGGTCTCCATAGACAAAGGAAGATGGTAGTGGTTGTTGGAGGCCAATCATCTCAGTCCCAGGACATTGCTGCAGGAGTTCCTCAGGACAGTGTCCTCGGCCCAACCATCTTCAGCTGCTTCATCAATGACCTTCCCTCCATCATAAGGTCAGAAATGGGGATGTTCGCTGATGATTGCACAGTGTTCAGTTCCATTTGCAACCCCTCAAATAATGAAGCAGTCCAAGCCCGCATGCAAGACATGGACAACATCCAGGCTTGGGCTGATAAGTGGCAAGTAACATTCACGCCAGACAAGTGCCAGGCAATGACCATCTCCAACAAGAGAGAGTCTAACCACTTCCCCTTGACATTCAACGGCATTACCATCGCCAAACCCCCATCATCAACATCCTGGAGGTCACCATTGACCAGAAACTTAACTGGACCAGCCATATAAATACTGTGGCCACAAGAGCAGGTCAGAGGCTGGGTATTCTGCGACGAGTTAGTCACTTCCTGACTCCCCAAAACCTTTGCACCATCTACAAGGCACAAGTCAGGAGTGTGATGGAATACTCTCCACTTGCCTGGATGAGTGCAACTCCAACAACACTCAAGAAGCTCGACACCATCCAGGACAAAGCAGCCCGCTTGATTGGCACCCCATCCACCATGCTAAACATTCACTCCCTTCACCACCGGCGCACTGTGGCTGCAGTGTGTACCATCCACAGGATGCACTGCAGCAACTCGTCAAGGCTTCTTCGACAGCACCTCCCAAACCTGCGACCTCCACCACCTAGAAGGACAAGGGCAGCAGGCACATGGGAACAACACCACCTGCACGTTCCCCTCCAAGTCACATACCACCCCGACTTGGAAATATATCGCCGTTCCTTCATTGTCGCTGGGTCAAAATCCTGGAACTCCCTACCTAACAGCACTGTGGGAGAACCTTCACCACACGGACTGCAGCGGTTCAAGAAAACGGCTCACCACCACCTTCTCAAGGGCAATTAGGGATGGGCAATAAATGCTGGCCTTGCCAGCGACGCCCACATCCCATGAACTAATAATAAAAAAAAATCTACCCCTTAATTTCATGGATAAGGTGGAAGTAATACATCATTCTTCTCCAACTGCACTTAGCACCACTAATTGTTGTTTAATTTTTTTTGAAGTAAAATAACTATTAAAAAGCACATTGATCATATATTTGCTGCAACACAAGCTTGAACTCTTTACTAAGATAACAACCGGTTTCCTGTGTCAGTGGAGAGAAAGAGGGGGAGGGAGAATCTGTTCCAGGAGATAAGCACCATTGAAAATGTGTTGGATATAATTTTGTAGAATATTTGAATCAAAATTCTGTTATACTGGAAGGGAAATTGGCAAGAGCATTATCAAAAATGAGTATCAAGGGTGTGTACATGTGTGTTTGCGTTTTTAATTCTGAGCAATTAATTGCTCTCCATGAGAATTACTGGATATGTCAAGCTACAAATGTAACTGTCCACAAATATATTTTGAGAAATGAAGCAATATATCAGAACACCTCGTCTAATGAATGTTTCTCTGTAACAAGCATGCTTGCTGCAAAGCTCTCCTCTGTGTAATTCCATTCAATCTGCACGTTTCCCCTTCTACAGTACAGTCCAGTAGGTAGCCAACAGTATTCTCCTGTGTGATGTAATATGTGATCCACGGGTATTTTTTAAAAAAGATGTGCTGTGCAATGATGCAGTGTATGTACACTGTTGTTCTTTGAGTAAAGCTACAGTCTATTATGCTATAGAATTCAGGCGTGGGTTCAAAAGATGAATCAGTTCAGTTGCATTTAGGTGTGGTTTAACTGGGTTTACATTCCAGGCCATTGATAGCTGTATTCAACAAGCTTTTCACTGGGAGTTTTTCTAAGTCTGGAAGAGGGACTGTTGATTGTATTTCTTGCCCTTTCTTTCTTTGATGCAGGTATCAAATCAGATTGAAACCCAGAGTCAGAAAGGGTTGAATAGGATTGACTTCAGGGATGGCCAACCTTTCAAAGCAACAGCTACAAAACGATTGGGCCGAATTTTAACCTTCACCCACCACCAGGCAGTAAACTTGGCTTTGCAGATCGGCCGCCTGTTATACGTGCCGCCTGATTTTCCTTTCCTTGAAGTCAATGGAAAGAAGAATCGGATGGGGTGTGTAACAGGGGATGAAAGTTAAAATCTACCCAGTTATGTTTAGGAATCCCATGGATCTGTAATCCATGGAACTCCATTAGTGCAAAAAGTGCCTTAAATGAAACTCTACCAGTAAGTACGCTGGTGTGGATGTTTTTCTACGGCACATTTTTTCCCGTTGAATAGAGTCATGACAACACAAGTCCAGTCGTTATTTTGTCTTAATCAAAAGTTATGTGTTTCAAAAAACTGCAAAAATTCCAGAAACTAACAAAAGTCAACAAATTTCTGAGCACTGGAATTAGTTCCACTTTGGGCAGGCTTTGCTTCTCACTATTTGCTTGACATCTGGTTTCTACTAAGTTATGAAAAAATGCAATGAACCTGAAATGTGGATGTCAGTCAGAACAGATCTGTACTTTGATTTCATGTCAAGTGTAGAAAAATGATTTGCGCATTTAGGTAAACCAGAAAATGGAAATCAGATGAAGGAAAGTGTTCTTGAGGTTTGGATTCTTCTCATCACCCTCCAAAATTCAGCTCAGAACCAATATTCTTAAAACACTTTGCAGCATACTTTTGGCCTCAGGATCTCAACTCAGCACCAACAATTAAAACACTCCCATAGCACGTCTTGCATGATTTCTCCCCATTTATCTTTTTCTCTCACCTCTATTCCAAGGCAAACTCACTTTTACATTATATTGGGACAGAAGGGTAAGAGTTCATACCTTGCAAATGTTACTGTTAAAAAAATATTCCATAGTAAGTTTAATTTTACTCCTCTGCTCCCCAAAAATCCAACTAAACTGTATTTAATCTCAAAAAATATCTGCATTATTTAGCCTGAAATATCATTTTCTTTTCAATTCCACTTTAAACCATGATCGCTCCCCACTAAGTATTGGTTTCTCTTCTTTGAAAACTCTGCTCCCACAAAAAATGGTGCTTCTTGGTCCCTGAAGGTGGTGAATGTGACTGTCGTGCCCCAGTCAGAGAGCTGCAATACTAATCAAAGAGCTACACTTCAACACTAGAAGGGCTACTTTCAATTTATAAGCTGCACATTGCCACTGCTAGTTTCTATGATCAGGATCTCTCCAGAGTCGAGAGATCCCCCCTCCCTTTCACCTCAACACTGGAACGTTGGTTAATTAAACAATCAAGATAATTGTTGACAGCACAGGTGTTGCAGTCTGTGCCCAGGTGTCACAGAAACCAAGCTGCAGTTTATGAAACACGTGTTTTCACCTCTTTAATCAAGTGTATCAAATTAGAGCTGAAATTGGTCATTTCCTTTGGAAACTTTACAAAAGTATAGGATATTTTTCATAATTTTCAACCACAGTGAATTTAGTTTGAATTGGAGATTTATCTATATTAACAATATTGCATCAGCAAGCACTTCCTGTCAACATTTTGCCATTATAAATTCCTATGTTCACATTTATAATGTAAACTTCGATGTAAACTTGTCACACTGCAATCACATTTTTGCAACACCTAGCTTCTCAGCCTGTATTGCAGAAACAACTCCAAAGCCCTAACCAACTCTAATCTTTGTTTCCCAAATTTCCATCAGTTTTGCTGCTTAAAACTTAAAGTATTGTATAAAATCATAAGGACAGAATGTCTGACTATAAAATGGGGACTGAATTACATCTGCTTATCTTGGTGCAACTGCATCCTGCCCTCTAACCCCGCATCATACCTGGTCCTGACGCCATGTGCAATGTCATGTGCAATCAACTTGTTACTTAAAATAGACACAAATAAGCATTTAACAATGTGGGAAATATTTGAACTCCTTTGTTCTGTATATCTTTTGTGGGGTGCTTTGTTGCTCCTGCTGAAATATTCCAGATTCATTTATCTTGCTGAAATTGTTCTGTTTCGTGGAAAAATATCTAGATGCATGAAAGTCTTGCAATTAGCACACCTGTCACACTTTACACATCATACCAGTAAATCATAATGGAACAATCACTCAACCAAAAGTATACAAAAGAAAAATAAAGGCAGACATTTTTTTTTGCTATTTTTAATGACAGGAAAAGTTACCACTTCCCCAAGTGGAGGCAAGCAGCTGCTAATCTAGCTAAACTTTCCTCATCAAAAGCAATTAGCCTCTAGTTGACCTCAGCGGGTCCTCGGGGAACAACTTACCTTGGGAAGTATACTTTGTGGCCTTAAAGGACAGAATATTTTAAATACAGCTTTATCATAGCCACCCAGACTACCCACGAACAATGTCATGAAAAATCAGTAATATAGTAATTGGAAAATAAGCTTAACACAACAATTTGGCCACAATCTGCAGGAAGTTTCATTCCTATTGCAAGAATGGCAGGTAATCAGAAAAAAATATTTGTCAGACTTAATAAGTCTTCCTAAATCACAATTGCTTTTTCTTTTTTAAAAAAGCAAAAAGCAAAACATGCACATCTAAACCAACTTCTGATTATTGGTGTATGTCAATGTATAAAAGGGTTGAAGGATCCCAACTGTCAACTAGTTGACAAAAGGGAAAGTTTCATTTGAAAGTATAGTTTCTTCTAAAAAGCTTTACTTTATCTATAAGCAGAAACACTTATGTGCATCAGCTAGTTCGATATTTGAGGTAATACGCTAACTAATCACGAGTTAGCTTTTAATTCAGAAGTTCCTGAAATTAACTCTATACCTGCTAACTGTATGTATAATTGATGTAAAAAACCTCTAAATTAATTAATTTTGTGGGAAACAAGTTAACATTTTGACATTTGAAACCATGAACCATATATCAATGATTTGGATGAGGGAACTAAATGTAACATTTCCAAGTTTGCAGACGACACAAAGCTGGGGTGAAATGTGAGCTGTGAGGAGGATGCAAAGAGGCTCCAATGTGATTTAGACAAGTTGGGTGAGTGGGCAAGAACATGGCAGATACAGTATAACGTGGATAAATGTGAGGTTATCCACTTTGGTTGTAAAAACAGAAAGGCAGATTATTATCTGAATGGTGATAGATTGGGAAAAGGGGAGTTGCAACGAGACCTGGGTGTCCTTGTACACCAGTCGCTGAAAGCAAGCATTCAGGTGCATCAAGCAGTTAGGAAGGCGAATGGTATGTTGGCTTTCATTGCAAGAGGATTTGAGTAGAGGAGCAGGGATGTCTTACTGCAATTGTACAGGGCCTTGGTGAGACCACATCTGGAGTATTGTGTGCAGTTTTGGTCTCCTTATCTGAGGAAGAATGTCTTTGCCACGAAGGGAGTGCAACGAAGGTTTACCAGACTGATTCCTGGGATGGCAGGACTGACGTACGAGGAGAGATAGGGTCAACTAGGCCTATATTCACTAGAGTTTAGAAGAATGAGAGGTGATCTCATCAAAACATATAAAATTCGAACAGGACTAGACAGACTAGATGCAGGGAGGATGTTCCGATGGCTGGGGAGTCCAGAACCAGGGGTCACAGTCTCAGGATACGGGGTATGCCATTTAGAACCGAGATGAGGAGAAATTTCTTCACTCAGAGGGTGGTGAACCTGTGGAATTCTCTACCACAGAAGGCAGTGGAGGCCAAGTCATTAGATGTATTCAAGAAGGAGATAGATATATTTCTTAATGCTAAAGGGATCAAGGGATATGGGGAAAAAGCGGGAACAGGGTACTGAGTTAGACGATCAGCCATGATCATTTTGAATGGCGGAGCAGGCCCAAAGGGCCAAATGGCCTACTCTTGCTCTTATTTTCTATGTTTCTATGAACACCCCAAATATATAAACAGAAGTTAATAGATTGTACCATTAATCCTGTCACTCAGCCTACTATTTAATTCTAGCGCTGTTAACTAATGCTGACTTGCAGGTTGTCTTTGTTTTAATGAACTGCTTTTCAAGACTGCCTGTATTATTAGCATCTGTAACTCTGGACACTTAAATGTTAAAATAGTAAAACTAATCCACAAACCTAACCATCAATGGCAAACCAGGTTAATGTAATGGCATGGTTGGTAGAGTTGAACCTTCTAAGTGATTTAAGTTAACAAGTCTCCAAGTTAATCAAGATCTCAAAGTAAATGTCTTTAAAATGGTACGGTGTTGTCCGACAATTTTTACTGCAAAAAGATCCTCCGTCAGTTCACTGAAACACAAGTGTTTTACCATACCTAAATTCACTTTTGAGCTGTTCTTACATAGTCCTGACCATGTTCTTGACATGGTGCAGTCTAAAGAAACCAAATGTGTTCACACGGTTATTTTTACAAAATAGCTCATGGTTACAATATTGCCATTGTAATGGGGTATTAGCAACATAATGGACTGCAGCGGTTCAAGAAGGCGGCTCACCATCACCTTCTCAAGGGCAATTAGGGATGGGCAATAAATGCTGGCCTTGCCAGCGATGCCCACATCCCATGAACAAATAAAAAAGGATAATTTACCATCATACAATTATGTTATTACTCAATGCATGCTCATATGCACCCTCAAACAATGGCATGAACCACATCAGACAATGGGAGCTATGCCTTCTGTAATTGCATGATCAATTCCTCTCAAAACACCCCAAGCAACACTAAAAGCAGCAACTTTCATTTTAAATTCTTTAATGGAACATTTCTATGTCAGCTTAGTCAAGTTCCTCAAATAACTGCATAATTTATGATGCGATTCAATAGAGCAGTATTTGAAAATAGAGGATCAACATGACTTTGGCAGTACAAGACATCTGCACCAGAGAATCTGTCCAAAATCACTGAAATTTGTAAAAATTAAAACCAAACCTAAAGTTTAACTTTTTCTGCATAACTTACATTCCTGATATCGGGAATCATCTTAGTTATTCGCTGACAATTTCATGGATTGATCCATTATAATTTCTAGATATCTCGATCGGTACGATGTAGTAGTTGACAATATCAAGACATTGTGGAGGATGAGGAAAGACAATGGCCCGTAAATTGCTCTGAGCAGTGAGCCAACAGTGCTCACCGCTCATGAGATTTAAATTCACCCACTAAGTTACTGCGTTCCTTTTGGCAGCAACTTTCTTGAAGTCTGAGTTCAAAAAACAGCAGCGTTCTTTCCCGGGCTGTGTGAGTGGGGAAAGGATCTCTATATCCCCTCAACCAATCAACTTGAAACAAGCCATGCTGCAAGAAACAGGAAGTAAAACTCAATTGACAAACCGCTGAGACTAAAAACCAGGAAGCGC
Source organism: Heptranchias perlo (assembly GCF_035084215.1). NCBI lineage: Eukaryota > Metazoa > Chordata > Chondrichthyes > Hexanchiformes > Hexanchidae > Heptranchias > Heptranchias perlo. Next base: position 43,314,311 of record NC_090336.1, read on the forward strand.
CCGATAAGGTTAGTAAATGTACAATAAAATGAGAGAGAGAGAAAGTGAAATAAAGAGAGGGTAAGATTTAAAGGCTAAAATAAAAAAGAGGCAGAAAGAAAAAGTAAAAGAAAATATTTTAATTTAAAACATTTTAAAAAAAATATCCAAAAACTATTAAAATCAGGAGTAATGAGACTCCACATTTTTAAAAGTTAATTTTCAGGGCCAGAGAGGTTGTTTGGCAACCATTAATACTTACCGTGCTGTTAAAAGTTAGTTTAAACCTAAAAAACTCAACCTATCTTTTTTTGTGGCAAGATTAGTTAGTTTCCACCTGAGCAGGAGAGCAAATTGGCGCTGGTCCATTGATTGCAGCCGACGAGGTCCCTTTAAAGTGAAGCTTTCACATCACCAGTGAATCAGGAAGAGCAAGTTCCGGATTTCCGAGTTTGGCTGCGCATGCGTGGTTGCTGGAACTTGCTCTTCGATTTGCCCATTTATGAGCATTTATAAATATTTTATGTGCAATTTCCAGCTGTGCCATGGTCATAGTTGTGCAGGATGTTATTTGTGACTTTGATCATGTAGCCTCAGCATTGTGAGCGAGCTGGAAACCAGATTGGAGGGTCTCAAACAGGAATTGGCGACACCTAATTCCAGCATGTCAAAAACAAAGGATAGGCTGAAAATATGGTTGTATTTGGAGCAGATTAAGTGTTGTCATTATTTTTTGTGGAGGGGTGTTATAATGGTGGTTTTGCAGGAGGAAGGCACAACATTGGCAACAAGCTAATAACGTTAGTGGGTATGGGACTGAGAAGGGGAAGCTGGATGGTTAGGGGCTGGGATGGGAGAAGATTTAGGGGACAAGGTGTGAGTTTCATGGATAAGACGAGTGCAATTATGGCAAAGGGGAAGATGAGGGAAAAACTGCTGTGCATTGGATTGAAGGGATTCAGTTGGGAAGGGGGCAGCAAGGATGGCTGGTAGTTGAGGAAGCAGTGGACTGAAAGGGTCAGAGGAAGCAAAGGGAACTACATATAAGGATACGATAAGAAGCCACTTTCAAGTTTCCCACATTTTCTGGGCTGATTTTCCAAATGCATAGTGCTGGAGCAGAGCCTCACCTGCTGAGAGTAAAATCAGGAAATTGCAGGCACAGTCCTCACAATTTTCCATCCATTGTAGTGAAAATAGCTGGCTGCACACCTGCGATTTCTTGGCATGCACTTCCAGTAGGCAGGGGTCTGTGCTGGGAGCATAAATTCGGAAAATTGATTCCGTTGCTTTTCCAAGGGTTCATCTATTAGATCTCTCAAAATCATTTCAGACCTTCCCTGCAACTAGTGTCAAACATAATGGTCTACTAGTTTTCAGATATGTCCCTATCCTTTCTTTAAACAATCGAGTTACATTAACCAGTTTGCAATCTGCAGGAATCTCTCCAAATTTAAAGATCTTGCTGATATGTCATTAAAACAGCACCAATTTTAGTTTCCATCTTCTTTAAGACATACAGTTGCAAGATGGCTGCATTAGATACTTTGTACTGTTAAATAAACAGAATGTTCTTTTGATGATTACCTAGGTCACAGGAATAGCAGCAGTGATATATTCCAGCCTATTTAACTATGACCCTGAAAATGCTTACATAAACATAAGAATTATTCATTCAATTAAAATACCGTATGCCAAGCTTTAGAATTAATGAACTAATCATCTAGCAAAATGTATACTGCACCTTTCTCAATCCTCAAGAATTCCTCATTGCTCACCTAATTAAAACACCATGTTTATATTTACCTACTACGGATTCTGATTAGAAACAGGCAATGTTTCAGCAGATTCTTCAGAATAATAATACAAAATCAGACAAGATAAAACAGATATTGAAGAATTTTATTTTAAATAATTAAAATCACTAGTAACACAAGTTATGACACTAGAGAGAGAGACAGACAGACAGACAGCGTGTGTGTGCATGCACGCATTGCGGATGGAGGTCAGCAGATGGTAACGGACTTCTCTTCAATGTATTGTATCTTCCTCCACTTCCAGGTGCTAGGTCTTGGCAGGGAGGAAGCTCATGCCAGGGGGACATCTGGTCATTTAAATGACCTGAGCTCAACTTTAGGTAGCTGAAGGCGGAGCACACTTTGGGTGCACTCTGCCTGGTTAGCATCCGGGGCAGGGTCCAAATGAATATCAGCCTTAATATATTTGTCATTTATATTATGTTGAAAATTGAGATACAAATAACATGTGGAAATGAAGTGGGAGAAGTTAATTTCACCCACTGAGGTTAACAGACCATGTACAATATGCCTCTGTCAACTTATTTAAGCACCAAAGGGAGATGAAAAATATCGCTAAAATCTCAGAATGCTGTGCAACTTCTTCCTGATCCAAAAAGCAACTGACCAAATCTTCAAAATGTCAATCTAACATTTTAATATAAATTATCTTCAACTCTGACTAGTTGCATTTCATTGTTGACATATTTCTGATACACTGTAACCATAATGACCTGCAAAATCCTTTCATTTCAAGGACCGTCTGATAATGAGAAGAGGATATTGGCTGTAAATTATGGAGGATCTCAACTCATGGCCTATATCAGTTGCGCCATTATTTGCTGGATTATTTAAAAGCAAATAACTTTAATGCATCATTATTATGGCACGAGCTCCCAACAAGTTCAGGCCCAATGTGTAAAGCTGTGTAAGTAAAAATATATATACCAATATGCCTTTTACTTATACCGTTCTTGCCCTTGAATAAAGGCCGTAAGGCTGTTGCTGCCAAAGTATAATGACTTTATTAAGAAGTTATACCAAGTAACAAAGATATTTAAAATACAAGAGGACAATTAAGTATGCTGGTTAGACTGATAAAACCTGGCTGATTGTTCACAAAACCACAGACTCCAGAGTGCACCACCGGTAGGTCTGATCTATGGACAGTCAATCTGTGTCCCGAGAACTTTCTGGCTCGTTACCAAAAAATACCTCACATGTATATGTTTTAAAGACAAACAACATCCATCATCTCCACTGTCTCAAAAGGGTGGCTATCAGTCTTACTCCCATACTCTTAATTCCCACAGCCTTTATCTGAACTCCCTTTTGCATTCCTCCAATGATACCACCATTAAGATGGTCCAAGTGCTAGTTAACCAAAAGAGCTTTCTGTCACAAGGTCGTGAGCAGCTTGTTTTGATACAAACAGCAAGCCCTTTGTTCACAGCTGACTTAATATGTATTTTACTTTAACATAAGATTTATAATAATGTGGCTTAGGTTTATAATATAGAAAGCTTGTTTAGTGCTTTTCTTGCAAGCTGTAAGCATAATATTATGATCACAAGTGAAAACTTCCAGTACAAGTTTGAATAGGGAAGGGTTAAGCTAATTTTGATTGATCTAAAGATCAAACACTTTTGCTCTATTGACATTTGTGGTTATATTGAGATAAAACTGATCTGTATTATTCTCTTATATTCTCACCAATCCACAGTGACAACTATTTGCACATCAGAAAGCCCAGCTCTGGTGACAACAGCAATTTATTTACTATTATAAACCTTTAAAACTGGAGTTTATTAAATAGAGACAGAAATGTTATTAGAATCTTCGGGTGAGCTAATACAGTCCTTTTGGAATATCCATTTGGAATCACACATAATTAATTATGTTACAATGTTTGGGAGTCAAAAGTTTTAGATCATAATTGTATCTTAATCTCCAGTATAAATCTGTATTTAAAGTTTAGCCATTTGGATAAAAGCTATTTACATTCACCAGCAAGTTATTTCCCTCTGTTTTGTACATTATATTTTATTTTTCTTCTAAGAGCTTCTCCCTCCTATACCAGGCACTATGCAGCTTCTACAAGTGTAGGAGCATAGGGAGCATGATACTGATGACACTAAATTAGGAGTTTTGGAAAACTGTAAAAGATGGCAGAGATGATGAGAACAATAACTTCCATTTATATTGTGCCTTTAAAGTAGAGAAACGTGCCAAGGTGTTGTACAGAGGCACAAGGAAAAAAATGGACTGAGCCAAAGGAGAGACTAGGAGGTGTGACCAGAAGCTTATTCAAGGAGATGGATTTTAAGAAGGGTCTTAAAGAAGGAGAGGGAGGTGGAGAGGCAGAATGGTTAAGGGAGGGAATTCCAGAGGGTGAGGTGTAGGCAATGAAAGACATGACTGCCATTGGTGGGGAGGGGCGGGGAAAGAAAGAGGCTAGAGTCAGAGGAATGGAAAGTTTTGGGGAGGCAGGAGGAGGTTACAGATATAGCAAAGGGACAAGGGCATGGAGGGATTTAAACACAAGGAAGAGAATTTTAAATTTGAGGCTAGAAGGGACTGGGATCCAATGTGGGTCAGCAAGAACAAGGCTGATAGGCAAGCAGGATCTGGCATGGAATTGAATAAAGGAAGCAGAGTTTTGGATGAATGGAAGTTTAGGAAAGGCATAGGTAGGATAGTAGAAGGCCACAGTTAGAGTATTGCATGGAGTTTTGGTCACCCCATCATAGAAAGAATAAAGACTAGAGATCACACAATGTAGACTCACCAGGATGTCTTCAGATGCGATGTTAAACCAAGGCCCTGTCTACCCTCTCAGGTGGACGTAAAAGATCCCATGGCACTATTTCTTACAAGAGTGGGTGGCAGGGAAATATTTATCCATCAACCAACATCACTAAAACAGATAATCTGGTCATTTATCTCATTGCTGTGTGCATATTGGTTGCTGCATTTCCTACATTATAACATTAACTACATTGCAAAAGTATTTCATTGTCTGTAAAGCCCTTTGGGATGTCCTGATGTCACAAAAGGCACTATATAAATGCAAGTCTTTCTTTACCAGGGAGGAAAAATAATAGTTATGAGACGACAGATGAATTACTGTGACTATTTCCACTGGAGCAGAGAAGACTAAGAGGTTTTTAAAATTATGAAGCTATTTAATGGGTTGGAGCGCAAAAAATATTCCTCTGGGGAATCAGTGACAAGGGGTCATCAACTTAAAATTGTCACTGAGAGAGTGAGGGGAGAGGTTAAAAGAAATTTATTAATGCAGAATTTTTAAAGCATGGAATGCTTTGCCATAAGGAGTAATTGAGACAGAGATCATTTAATCTATCACGGATTTTCAGGTTTTACTTTAAATATTCTCTCTGGTTCAGCATCATCAGTCACTCCGGTGAGCAGACCTTATGTCGTCTGTGTTCCAGGGTACATCTTTTACTGCTGAATATCTAGTTAAACAATAGGGTAACTCAAGGTCATAACATAGAAACATTGCTGCATATACCAGGTACCATAATATCACACAACCCACTACATGCGTTCTCCTGTTCTTACAAAAGGAAAGAAAGAAATTGCATTTGTATAGCGCCTTTCATGACCTCAGAACATCCCAAAGCACTTTACAGTCAATGAAGTACCTTTGAAGTATAGTCACTGTTGTAATGTAGGGAAACACAGCAACCAATTTGTGCACAGCAATGTCCCACAATCAGCAATGTGATAACGACCAGATAATTTGTTTTCAGTGATGTTGATCAAGGGATAGATATTGGCCAGGGCAACGGGGAGAACCTCCCCGCAACAACCCTGGCTCCTCTTTGAATAGTGCCACGGGATCTTTTACATCCACCTGAGGGCAGACGGGGCCTCGGCTTAACGTCTCATCCAAAAGATGGCATCTCCGACAGTGCAGCCCTCCCTCAGTATTACACTGGAGTGTCAGCCTAGATTATGCTTAAGTCTCTGGAGTAGGACTTGAACCCATAACCTTCTGACTCATGAGGCGAGTGTGCTAGCACGGAGCCATGACACACACAAAAGGTGAAATGAAAAGCACTCCATTAAGATGAGGCATGACGAAGCAAAATAAATTGTTTTACATAAAATACATGAATGAACAAAATACAGGGATAAATTTTCACTTTTATTGCCAGATGGAAAACAGGCGGTAGCAAACTGGCCACCTGATTTTCATTTCCATTGAAGTCAATGGAATTGAAAAATCGAGCAGGGAGAGAGAAGAAGAGGAGGAAGAGGGGGAAGAGAAGGAAGAGAGTAGGAGAGCAGAACCCCTTTATATCTGTGAGATTGACGGTTTGGCCCACTGAGCTGTCAATCATAGAGGGCTCAAAATTGGATGCACCCTTGGGACTGTGGGGAAGCCATATCGCAAATTTGCACTACCTAAAATCTATCCTATGATTCCTTACCAAGAGAGTAGGCAAGTGGGGAACCCTTTCCCGCTGCTGTTCTATTATCAGCTATTTGGAGAAGCATCAGTGGATACTGCATGTAATTTTCAATTCCATCCATTTTTGAAGCAATTTTCCTCCAGCTAAGGACATCTTAACAAGGACGATCTGCCCTTTACCTCACATGCTTCACCCAATCTTTTGAGTTCCCTAGGGGTTGCCTAGGTTAGGATATTCCAGCATGGAGCAAAGCCTTTTTTCTGTGCATCCATCTCACATGTACACATCAAATGTCTGCCAGGGCTAGAGGCAACAGAATTGGATAGAGGGGAAAGACTCTTGTTCTCAAGTTGTTACAATGCATTTTGCCCTGTGTGCATTACACCGAGGATCATTGCATATTGGAGCCTTATAGCAAGAACTGTTAAATCATTTCACCCATCTAAAATAATGAAATATAAATGAGTTTCCCACTTAAATAACCTGGCCTAATTTCTTTATCAGAAAAACTAAAGTGTTTAATTTTGATATGCAGATTAAAATAGCTTCAGACCGGTGGTTTACAATTTCTGATTTCTTTGAGTCCATTAAGATTGCAATGTAATATCTTTTGTCCCATAGACCACAACATTGCCTGTAACCAGACTTGCGTATCATAGAACTAATTATGTCCATATTAACAGTGAAAGAGCTAAACTGGTACCTGGGTAACAATTTGAACCTGCATCAGAAATTAATACATTAGGTATATTCGGCTATTTTAATATTTTGAACCAAAGTAATCCTGCAATCGCCAAATTTTGAAAAATAATAAATACAGACAAAAAGCCTTTAGGGCAGATAACCCAGTTTGGACTTGGTTGCTTTTGAAAATGGCTTACATCTGTCAGTGCCACGGGCAAAATCCTATGTATCCACAGATATCTTCAGGCAAACAAAGAGAGTTCAAAAGCCATAAGTGTTCTCAAGACATCCTTTTCCTGCATTCATATTTAATTTACAGTAGTTTTGCATCTTATTTATATAAGGCCCTGCATGTACACACACATTTCCACAAGTGACTAAATTATCTGTTTTTACTTGGTGTATACTGTTCCTAGTAGCCCTGCTAGGAATTAATAACATATCGACATTCATAGCTTCCCATGCGTATTGAAACCGCACATAAAAATGTGACAAGAGCATCTTAATTACTTGTGGTATATGGAGGCACTCAAGAAATCCATTTCCACATTTTCACTACATTCCTCTTATTGTTAGTTTCAGATTGGCAGACACTGACGTGATAAAAACAGAATTTCATTGAAATGCAATATCTTCTTCAGCCAAACATTCAAGCCACACATAGTTTTTCATAAAACCTACACGTTAAGCAACTCATTTCTTTCCTTGTGATTGTTTCTGCAATTATTACCAGTGGGATTAATTGTATAGCTCTTTCAAAGAGCCAGCAAAGGCACGATGTGCCGAATGGTCTCCTCCTGTGCTGGATCATTCTACGATTCCAATTGTATTGCCTATTTAGAGACAGTTTCAGAGGGTGCAGCACCGATTCATCAGAATGATAACTGGGCTAAAAGGGTTAAATTATGAGGACAGGTTACATAGACTAGGCTTGTATTCCCTTGAGTGTAGAAGATTAAAGGGTGATCTAATTGAGGCATTTAAGATGATTAAAGGAGTTGATAGGGTAGATAGAGGGAAACTATTTTTTCTGTTGGGGGAGTCCAGAACAAGGGGGCATAGCTGTAAAGTTAGAGCTAGCCTGTTCAGAGGTGATGTCAGGAAGCAGTTCTTCACACAAAGGGTAGTGGAAATCTCGAACATCTCCACCAAAAAGCTCTTGAGGCTAGGTCAATTGAAAATTTCAAAACAGTGATGGATAGATTTTTGTTAGGCAAGGGTATTAAAGATTAGGGAACCAAGGTGGAAAGATGGAGTTAAAATACAGATCAGCCATGATCTAATTGAATGGCGGAACAGGCTCAAGGGGCGGAATGACCTACTCCTGTTCCGATGTGTCTATCCTTTCAACTGCCTGGCATGACCAGAAAATTGTAATGAGATGTGCATTCAAGGTACAAGACAAGTTTGTGCTTTAAAAAAAATGGAAGGAAGAAATTAAATTATGAGATGAAGCTAATTTAGACCAGTAGCCATCCATAGTGAGGCATGCTCTGCTTAAATGAAATAGTTTCAAGTCACAGATAGATACAGGTAAGGGAGGTAGGTCCATGCTAAATCAACCATCCAGAAAGAGCCTACAGTTACCCAATTATAACATCCAGTTGTTTCTTGAGTGGTTCTATGGTTTTAGCCTTTATTACTCTACCTGGAAGTCCATTCTATGCCAATCACTGTGTGAAGAATTTCTGATGTCAATCAGAAACTTGCCTTTCACTAGCTATCCTAGTGCCATAGTTTAATTCGAAGTAGTGTTCAGAGTTTATCTTTTCTATAACATTTACTATTTTATGTATCTCCTGTAAGGTCACATCTCAATAGCCTCCAACGAGGGTTGAAAAACCTAAATTTGTAAATTATTTGGATGCTTTGAAGTTGGATAGGTCTGCTTTTAAAGAGGTTCAAAGGATGTTTTCTATGTTGTTGTATTAGCTTCCTGCTCTAATGTTGGATACAGAGAGTATTTAACCATAAGAACAATAGTAATTGTGGTGGAATAGGAATGTCTAGTTCCTGCCATTCTAGTGATGGAATATGTTTTAAAAAAACAGTAACAAGCACTTTTATTCATGGTAAAAATAACTGCTAATGGTCTAATGGTTTGGTTACCTGGAAGTCTAAAAATGCATATGATTTCACAATAACTTGTATTTATATAGCGCCTGTAACGAAGTAAAATGTCCCAAGGGGCTTCACAGGAGTGTAATCAGACAAAAACAGACACCGAGCCAAAAAAGGAAACATTAGAACAAGTGACCAAAAGCTTGGCCAAAGAGGTAGGTTTTAAGGAGCGTCTTAAAGGAGGAAAGAGAGGTGGAAAGGTTTAGGAAGGGGATTCCAGAGTTTTGAATGAGCTCAGGTTTATGGAGGGTGGAAGATGGGGGCTGGCCGAGCATTGCAGTCACATTCTCGACCGGAATGGCTGTGTAATAGTGAACATACAACAACTTGTATTTATATGTCGCCTTTAGCAAAGTAAAACATCCCATCAGAGATTTTTTAAAAGTGGAGGTCAACCAGCAGCAATAGATGAGTTGGAGGAGATGACAAAGTGTGGTCTGAATGAAATTTTGAAGAGGCTTCTGAAGAAGAGGAGAGGTTCTGAAGGAGAGGAGAGGGGTCGGCCATTTAGCACAGAGATGGGGAAAAATTTCTTCACTCAGAGGGTTGTGAGCCTTTGGAATTCTCTACCCCAGAGGGCTGCGGATGTTCAGTCAGCATATTTAAGACTGAGATCGACAGATTTTTAAGACACTAAGGGAATCAAGGGATATGGGAATAGGGCAGGAAAGTGGATTTAAGGTAGAAGATCAGCCATCATCTTATTGAATGGCAGAGCAGGCTTGAGGGGCCGAATGGCCTACTCCTGCTCCTTTTTGTTTTCTTTTGTTTTTCTTACGAGATAGAAAGACAGAGGGTTTTAGTGTGAATGTTCTCAAGTGTGAGGTAGCGCATGGAGAAAATTGTATACAACGAAGAGGATTATCAATTATCTGGAGCCAATGGTGGACATATTGGTGAGCAGAACTTAATGTGGGCAGGATACGGCTAGCAATATGTAGTCTGTATAACCTGTGGGAAGGGGAAAGTTTATCAATATTTGTCAATCTGTAATGGTGTATATGTGTCCTTGCAGTGATCAGACCTTGCATATACAGATCCAGTCAAAATGAGCGATGAGGAAGTTTTTACACCTTATTATCCAATGCAAACCAATGAGAGAGGTTTGTGATTCACACCATACATTGCAGTGCTGCAATCCAAATGCTTTATTGGCATCTGTTTATTAGGAATAGCTGGTTGAATGGTCAATTTTGATTACCACTGAGGTGCTTCTATTAAGTGGTCTTACAATTTTCTAGCACAATTCAGCACATAACTAACCATCCTCACCTCTGAAGAATCATAAACTCTGGATAATGGAGAAATTGAAAAGTTATCTGATGCAGTAGAGTATTACTCTACTTTCAATTTAAAAGAATGTTCAACCCATCAACATCATTGAGTGTAATGAGCACCACAAACCTTGAACAGTCACATCATACGGTTATTAAACTCAAATTCAGAACTCATTTGCTAAACCTAAATAATGATATATCTAATTGTGACTGCAATGTTTATTATAGGTTTCAAATGAGCAATCAAGAGTTTTGATTTTAAAGATGAACAAGAGGTTCAGGGTTTATCTACACAAGTGTAAAATGCCACATTATTATACTTTTTGAGTTTAGTGGGTGAGAACTTAATAATGTGCCACATTACTCAAAATACTGATTACAAGTCTCAGTTACAGTGCTTTAAATTAAAATGAACTTTTCATGGACTTCAGACAGGTCATCGGATCGGGATATAAGTCCATTCTTGCTGACCAGCAGGTCGTATGACACCAATCTTCAGTCAGTGCAAATTTTTGGCAACGTTAGCATTTCATTCACTTTATGAAGGATTCACACACAATGATCTCTTGCCCTGGCATTGGATCAGATCTTAAGTTTTCAGTTTAGGCACTTTGCCAAGTTGATTTTAGTCAGCAGGGAGGTTGATGAGAGCAATTCATCTTTGAAAGCACAACTTTTCTTCATTTTTCACTTTGTTCTTGGATGTAACAGTCTCTTCCTGATGGCATCTGTTTTACCATAAAATAGTATTTCCTGATGAGCAGAGGCATTGGCAAGACACCTCGGTGTGCTTTCTCTGATGAAAAATCCTTTGAAATTTTCAAGGGCAACCAAATTAATTTGTCGATTTTAGCTTAATATGGTGCACATTTCATTCATGCATTGGTGACTCTACAGTAGAAAATCATGTTGTCTTGCACAACAGCATATCAAATGATTTGATGAGTTATCATTGCATACACTTCATATCATCTGTAGAGTCATAACCAACAGGCAAAAATGGTACAGAAGTAATTTTTGTGCCTGTGTTATCATCAAGGAGAGGAATAAAAATTCAAGAAATAGATAATTTCCCCACTTTGTACTTTGATATAAAATAAGGCAGATGCTGCACTTCTTGCTCTGCTCCAATCTCATCTCATCATAAGCCTTAGCTGAATAATTCCTAGTGCACCAGGGGGACATTTCCATGTGCAGCACTTTTAATGAGAAGCATCTCAAAAATTTGTCCAACTTCTTCAAACATGTAGGAGAATGAAATTTCTCCTGTCACAAAAAGCAACAAATCAGAAAAAAAAAATGGAAATTCTATTTTCTACTCATGCAGATTTTTCACAAATTATAGACAGGAAATATTTCACCCACAGGATTTTATTTTTGAGATAAAATAAAATATTCCCTTTTTTATTTGAGGGTAGTTTGAGGAACTGAACCTGAAAGACATAAGACTGGAACTTAAAGCTTTCATTGGGAGCCTTGCCCTCAAACTATAATTTTCTCTTTGAATCTTTCTGAATGTGAAATCGTTCCTCCTCTTTAGTTTCTGTGGCCCAGAAATTCTAGGAACGTTTCGGCGCAGCTATGGAGTAAGAGCAGAGTTGGGGCAGTTTTTCTGATTTACACCAAAACATCTCCACACACAAATTTCCTCAATCATTTGCACTGCTCCTGAATTACATCCGCCAAAACCCCATTTGGCTCATTAACATAGCCCCGCCCCATGCAAATATCCAGAGAACGAGACTTTGCTGAATTTACGACAGTTCTGAACAGGCATAAATTTACACCAATATTTTAGGTGCAGCAGGACACAGTCATATTTCTGATGTTTCATAGCAATTTTTTTTCAAGTTTTTTTCCTATTTCTCCTCAGAGACCTACACTTTATTTTTTATATCTTCAATGCTTTTTTAAAATGAGATCAGAATCTGTTACATTAAAAAGAGAGAAAAGCTTCCACACTTGAATTTTCTTAAACATGCTGTGCTTAATGTGCCTAAATGATGGTTTGATGGTTTCAAAATTTGATTTTCATATCATCAATAAGACAAAGAGGGGCTTAATAAAGATAGATGGCAGATGTTCTTTGTTTTCCTTGGGCCCCGATTGTTTACGCTGATTTCCACTAGTTTTATGCCAGTTTTTAATGTTCAGGCATATGCTGATGAGATTCTCAGGAAATTTTGTCGTAAATTGTCATTGGCTGGATCAGCGTAGAAACCTGTATACATTTTGGTGTAAGTCAGATCGAGGAAATGCCAGCCCACTTCCCTTCCCTCTCTACTTGTTTGTTTCATGCAAGCAAACCTTTTTTCCCCCTTCAATATTTTTTTTATATTACGGAGTTCATTCAAGGAAAGGGACAGTAACATTAGGAATTGGAAGGTCATCGACCTGAAACGTTAACTCTGTTTCTCTCTCCACAGATGCTGCCTGACCCGCTGAGTGTTTTCAAGCATTTTCTGTTTTTTTTTTAAAATTTGGAACACTTTCCCATTTTGGGACCCCAGGGATAAATTTCATGAATTAGTGCTCTTGATGGACTAGAAAATCTTTCAAATGCATAGAGCAGGCATGCTGACCCCCAAGCCTAAATTCCCAATATGCACTCTGTCACATGAAGCTCTGCGCTGGGAGTGCTAAATCACAGCATTTACCCTCTGGTGTTGGTATCATTCATTCCCAGGTACTTCAAAGGAATAGCCTTTACTTCACCCCCCCACTTCCACTAGCCATTGATATGGCTTCTATAAATGAGATTGCCAATTTGATGAAAAATTACACATTATTAATGATCTTTGAACAAAAATGCTCAGTTGTTATATCTGTGAAATTCCTGGGGGGGGGGGGGGGGAGAAATGGTGGTGAAGGACTTCTGCCCATCCTGCGATCTTGTGTGTAAGTTGCTAGCCCGTTTGCACCAGCGGCTAGGGGTGCGGCTGAAAACCTCACACTATTGCAGGATTTAAAGTTAAAGGGCCAGGCAGCAGCGGAGAAATGGAGACAAATCACAATGGCATCAAGAGCTTCTTCATATTGAGTAGAAAGTCCTTCTGCAGAAGATGCATGATGGGTTTGGTGCGCAGATTAGCAAATCAAGATTATTTGTTTCAGCACAATAGAGGGAGATGACCTGGTGATAGGAATCACCTCCATAACTCCCCCCCCCCTCAGACAGCTATCTAATCATGGAGGTTTAATAAAAGAAAGAACTTGCACTTGTATAGCACCTTTCACAACCTCAAGATGTCCCAAAGCACTTCACAGTCACTTAAGTACTTTTTGAAACATAGTCACTGTTGTAATGTAGGGAAATGCAGCAGCCAATTTGCACACAGCAAGGTCATACAAACAGCAACAGATAATCTGTTTCATTGAAGTTGGTCAAGGGATAAATATTGACCAGGACACCGGGGAGAACTACCCCACTCTTCTTCGAGATAGTGCCGTAGGATCTTTTACATCAACTTGAGAAGGCAAACGGGGCCTCGGTTTAGCATCTCATCCGAAAGACGGCACCTCCGACAGTGCAGCATTCCCTCAGTACTGCACCAAATTATCAGCCTGTACTATGTGCTCAAGTCTCTGGAGTGGGGCTTGAACTCATAACCTTCTGACTCAGAGGCGAGAATGCTATCACTGAACCTCGGACGACACACCTCGTGAGATACAGCAAAATAATAAAGTACTCACATTCATCCACAGCTTGCAGGAATATACTTTCCACTATGTCATTTCTCACTACTGACTCTCTGTCCCATGTCTTAAAACAGAGTACAAAAATGTGTCCATGTATCTGTCAACACTTTTACATTCCTACCTGCCACCTACAAATGGACCTTCCCCCAACAACTGTACCTGCATGCTCCTCCTTCAAAAAGGCATATCTGAGATGTTTTCATTTGTTTACAATATCTATCATCATACGTTCAAGTTCTTATTGTTCACAACAGCAGACTTTGTCTCACACAGGCCTATCACATTGCCTAGATTTTTCTTCCTGCAGAAGACTGCCCGTAATAATATGGAGACACACCTAGGGCTCGGTTACACTTCCTTAGACCTTTGATGAAGAAGCAGCCCTAAAGATACTGGGGAGGCCCAAATCCACAAGAATTAGAGATGAAGATGTAGGAAGGCAGGTACCAGCTGTAGGGTTTGATGAAATTGTACGGCAATTCCACACTTGTGGCATGAATACACCTAACCGTTCTGCATACAGCCTCATTTTACTGCTTCATCTGTAAGTGAGAAATGAACTCCATCTCCCCTACCCATTCAAACCTCACTTCCTTTTCCTCTCCTCCAAATAAAACACATGAGCAGAGGTGGAGGTACAAAATGAGCCAAGCTCCTTTGCTTCAGCACCTGCACACTGCATCAGCCAAAACAACCTTCACCCTCTCCGTAGCAAATACCAACCCAGAGACAGTCACCTGAGGGGGTTTAGATAGGAAGCAAGATATGACATGACACAGGGTGTGCACAGAGAACAAGTGGCCAGGAAGAGTAGAAGGTGGAAGATAAGGGGCTCGATTTTCCAGGGAAATTGCAGGTACATTGGGGGGGCGGATGGGGCTCCGAAAATTGCGGAAATCCCGTTAGGGTTCGGAGCCCGGCTACAACCCGTAGACTTCCGGGTTCGCCATTGACGCATCTGGGTGCATGTGGGCCTCCTGAATATGGAAGTCCCACCGCCAATTAAAGCCGAGGGATGATAGTTTACACAGTTGTTGAGCAAGTTTAAGTATGTAATTTTCTCCATATTTTGGCAGAGGTACGATTTTACAGCATCCTCAGCGTGTTTCCCGTGCTGTGGGAAACACTCCATGTTGCAACAGATGTGTTTCAGCCAGCAGCCAGTGAGACATTCAAATGCTTATTTGACAGATGGGGAGAAAAGGTCACTTCTTGCTGCAGGGCACTCTGTTCTTTCAGACAAAGTTATTGGCTGCAAGATCTTTGTGTTTTCACTGAAAATTCTTACTTTCCACTCAAAATTCTGCTGTTCAAACATATTTAACTGCTTTGCGGACCCCCTCAAACTCACACTGTCAGGATTGGGGGGTTGCGACGTGGCTACATTCACCACTACATCCGAGGATGAGCAACAACACCAGCCTCGCCACATACAGCGCCCAACTCCGCCACTCAGAGCTGCACAACAGAGTGCTGTGCCACAGGCACCTGCACAAGAGAACAGAGGGCAGCAACAGAGAGGGGCACCACTTGAGGAGGCCCCATCCACATCTGCCACCCACATTGAGAAGGAGGAGAAGGAGGAGGAGGAGCAGGGGGATCCCATGGGCAGAGCAGCAGCTCACCTGGCTGCTCATGAGGCCACGGAGTCACTGATATGTGAACAGTTCTCCTAACATCAGAAAGTGCGAAGAGTCCAGTCCTCACACCACCTGGAAAGAGCAGCACCAACACCAGGACACCCACCCCTCCCTGCACAAAACAGTCCTGCAACTACACATACACCCACTGTAAAGTGCCTCAGTGGGTGGCACCAAGTGTCGCCATTCATGGTGAACCTCATGAAAGGGCCCTATCACAAAAGCCAGTCAAGAATGGCCAAGACATGGCAGTAGTGGCGACAATCATAATATTTAATGTGAGTTGAAAAAAACGCTATTATAAATAAAAAAAACATGACCAACCATCAAACACCCTTGTGCATACCCTTCGTGCTTACAAAACCTTTGCCTTTCTCTTCCGACTACTTCTACATTGTGCATCCTCTGTGGCTGCAGCAGAGGTAGTGGCAGGTTGCTCTTTTTCATGACCTGACTGCTTAGATGCTTTGGGCCTACACCCTCTGGGTTTTGGTGCCCGTGAGGGCCCCTCCAAAGACTGCTCCACCTGCACCTGTGCAGGGGCAGACTCGGCCACCTGGAGAGGAGGAAGCATTGCGGGTACTGGTTGAGACGGGGGCAAAGGGTGAGATGTGGGAGCGCTTTGAGTGGCGTCCCCACTTCCATGTCCCCTTTCGCCATCATCCCTCCCCTGGACCAGGCCCACATCACTCCTACCACCCTGCTGGACAACAGTTTGGAGGACATGTGTGGAGCCTTGGAAGGCCAGTGCTACTGTATCTGCCTGCCTGTTTAAGGCGGCAGAATGTTGTTCAATGTGAGTCCGAACGGTCATTGTCAGGGCCTGAACGGACTCATTGTTGAGCCGTGCTTGAAGCTCAATGGAGGCTAGCCTTCCCTCCATTGCAGACATTCCCGCACTTACCCGTGACATTATCTCCGAGATTCCCTCCCGTACCTGTGCTACTATTCCACTCATGGAGGAATTTGATTCCTCCACCCTCTACACTATTGTGGAGAGTGGACGTGGCACCTGTTCCAGAACCTGGCAAATGTGCTGCTGTCCCTCGATCATTCTCCTTTTAAAGGGTGGTCCCCAGGGTTTAGCATCGGCATCCAGCTGAGCAAAGCCTGGAGAGGAGTGCTCCCACCGATGTGGACTATCCGCAGCTGCCCCTGCCACCATTGTCTGCTCACGTGTGTGGTAACTCACCAGGTGCCAACCCAACTAGGACCCACCGAAGTGTGAGTATCTGTGCTGGTGAATGGCTTGCTAGGATGTGACGGTGCACCCTCGGAGGCCGGCAGGTCCTCTGAGGAATCGCTCTCTGCCATCACAGCGGTCGCTGAAGGCCCTGTAAGAGAACAGAAGGCAATATTAAGCTTCATCACAGATGTGTCATGTTGCGATGAGCATACTGAGGTGTTGAAGATGGCAAGGCATGTTAACATCAATTCATATTGTGTGTGATGAATGTTAAAGTTCTTTCAGTAGACGTTTGTCGGGTACCAGTCTCGGCGTCCCAGACGGACGGGCACTCGAGGGTGCGGCTCAGCTTCAGCGCCTCCTGCTCTGCATCCGTGAGGATGGTGATCTGTTGCAGCCCCCCTCCAGTCCTCGCCCTCTCCCGTGTTTTCAGAGCTCGCTTCTCCTAAAGAGGAGAAAGTACAGAAGCGTGAGTGAGTGATGGTGACGTGGCCAACCGTGAATGCATTAGTTTGGGTGAGGCTGACCGTGGAAGAGATGCATCAGCGGGTATGAGACAGAGCCATGACATAGGATTGGGTTGAGTGGTAGTGGTGGGGTGAGTAATGGGGAGGTGAGGAAGTGCAGGTAAGTTGAGGATGAGCCTTAAGTGGGTGAGGGGAGTGATGTGATAGATTAGTGTGGGCAATGCAGAATGAGTTGGTGGGGGAGGCGGGGCGGTGATGTGGAAGATGGAATCTAGGAGAATGAGTAAATGTACTCACTTTGGCTGACCTAGTTAGGACATTGAAGCGCTTCCTGCACTGGATCCAAGTGCGGGAGATGTTGCTGCTGCTGGTGACCTCCTCTGCCACCTCGAGCCAGGCCTTCTTGGTGGCAGAGGCAGGGCACTTCCTCCTGTTTGCCGGGTAGAACACATCCCTCTTCCTCCTCGCCCCATCCAGCCACATTAAGTGGCTCCAATTGACTCGCAATAGTGTGGGAAACAGACATTTTTTATTGGGCAAGTTACCCATGCACCCAATCACCCCCCCTCCCGCTGCCATCTCCTGCCTCCACTCTAATATCAGGGACTAGGAGTCTGAAGTTCCTAAGGGAAGAGTCAGGTAATGTCAATCCTCAGCTGAAGATCTTGTGAACTTGGATCTCATGGGTCCTGCTTGTAATGAAAGATACTGACAGAATATCACACCTATGTGAAGGCACTGCTGACTATTTCCCATTGTGTACAGCACCTGTCTGGCTAATAGGAGGTGTCCA
This sequence comes from Heptranchias perlo, assembly GCF_035084215.1. Lineage (NCBI taxonomy): Eukaryota > Metazoa > Chordata > Chondrichthyes > Hexanchiformes > Hexanchidae > Heptranchias > Heptranchias perlo. The sequence goes on from NC_090336.1 coordinate 43,332,395, forward strand.
CAGCTGTCATGAACAGCGTTATCAGGGTTGGAGTCACAACTTTGGAGCATGTGGCAATTCCTGAAAGATCTACATTCAATTTTATCAAACTAAGTCCATAGATCAATTAGAAAACTTAGGAGGTCTCTTGCTTGAACAAACACAGCTACCTCCCTGATGTATCTGTGCACAGCCAACTGACAGTTATTGCATAAATCCTCAATAGCAGCCTGAAAGGATCCTGAAACAACAACAATGGATTTCAATGGTCAGTATGAGAGATACTGGCAGTACGATGGGACTCAGAGTGGTGAAAGTGGTATGCAGAATCATTCTAATGTGGCATAACTTCCGGATAGCTTCCTTCGGCAAGTAGTGTCTTCTTAGACACTGCTGTTGCATTAGATACAGGTAGAATCATCCGGGTCTGTAGCTTCTGGTGACGGGATCACTGGGTGAATAGCAGATGCCTGCATTGGTGCCTTACCTGCATGTTATCCCTTTGCAGCTCCTCTTCATGTTCCCCAATGGCAGCCAAGTACAAGGGAATTCCCACTGGAGATCTTACAGTGCAAAGGCAGCAATGGGCAAGAGTTAAAAAATTTACAAGGTAAATCTTCAGCTGGCAGCAAAAAAAATCAGAAAATAAACAACAAGCAAGTAGAAGAGTTGCTCTGCAGAGTTTATCAGCAATTTCTAAATCAATACAATGTTACTTTTATAATTTTGACTTCTGTGCAGTGGCATTGAGTGTCCCTTATGACAGTCACAAATTAATGCATAAATGGTAGAGAATGTGTTGCATGACATCACTATGTCATTATGCATTAATTTAAATATTTGGGCACAATGTCACTTCTGGCAGCAAACCAAAAACTATGTATAAACAGGCAAGGATAATTCAGAGCATGTTTCTATGCCATTTTCTGCCCATCTGCCCAAATTATGCCCCAAAAAAAATCAGTATAGGAAGAGAAGATCTAGCTCATGATTTCTAACCATTCATTCTTTTTTCCAATTAAGAGGAACCTTGGCACATTTATTATTAACTTAAGAGTTTTGTACTGTAGGCTCACATCTACTGGGTTGAGACTGTCCATTAAGGTCCTTTCAGCTGAGAGAGAGAGAGAGAGAGGAAGCTTCCATACAATAAGTTTATATTGGATTCAAACCCAGTTTTTAGAAGTGAAAGGACAGTTTACTGATACACAAGTGGCCATTATTTCCGTGTCATTGATTATGGGTGTTTGAAAATATTTGACTAGACAGGCATCACAACTAACCCAAATCCTATCTTCATATACCTTCATCTTCCAATAGGCATTGCCGATATTGTTCGGACACAGGGATCCCAGGATTTGTCCTTTCCAATAATGAAGGTTGCTGAGGCCAATTATAATGCTTTACTGCTACAACAGCTGAAACCTGCTAACCCAGCTCTGAGCAGGGACCTTTATAATTTGTGTAGCTCTGCTACTCAAGATAAATTCATCAATTTATTGCTGTGGGAGTAGACGCTAAAGCTAATTTCAATCTGAGCAGAATGAACCTTTCTTCTGTGACCCTTTAGATAGTTAGATGGCATACTCAAACACTAAATTAAAAAGTTAGAATTGGACCAATTTACTTAATACAACAACTAAAGATGCTCTTCGTAGGTCATTTTTTAAACAGTCAGCATCAGAAACTTTTATGTAGTAAAACACAATCTAGAATAAAAAAATTCAAGTGTAGGTAAATTCCTTTCATTATCCTCCGACACCCCTACCAACTTGTTAGCCATATGCAATATCCTGCAACAGGCCTGGGTGCTTCTGGTTATCACACCCATAACGCAAGCTTAGCGCAAAGCTGTGCAAAAGCCAGCATAATTTCTTTGATGATCATCACTCAAGACCGTTCTCTGCTTATTTTCTTCCATAAATGCAAAAAAAAGTCACAAGATCTTGAATGAAATTATATTTGGCAAACTTGATTCACTTCTTTGTGGTTATAGGGCTGCAAATGGTCCTGAATGTGACTTTTAGTTTGATGATGTCTTTCTCAGACAGGCCAAGGACAAAGATTGTGGTATATGGATACTTGTTTTCCAACAGGGAATTTGTCTGACGGTATGAAGGTGCATTGTGAGATGCAGCTAATTCTTGTAACAGCAAACTTAGCAGCGTTCTTTTAGATTCATAGAATCCAAGCAGTTATTTTTGTTTGTTTCTGCTTAATTGCATTTGGACATCTAAATGATCCAATCAAATAACCATGTTTTCCTCACTGCTGCCAACAGAAGGTGCTTGCATTCTGTAATAGATTTGTCCAGTATTGCAGTTGGTTGAAGCCATATATAGAAATGTCAAAACATGAAAAATATTCGAAGACGTTACTAAATGTGAATTGAGTAGCAGGGATAGAAAGTGTCTACCCTCTACTTTCTCTTTCATCCTAAAATGAAAAGAATTTGCAGTCTCAATCCAGTTCTTAATAGATTCAAATTAAGTTTTTAAAAAAATGCTGTTCTTTAAAATTTTACACACATAACTTACATTGAAATTAACTAAAGTGATGCCCTTTAGAAGTGACTTTAGGCTTCAGTCAACTGGCTGCACAATTCACATTCAAAGCTAAATTATATTATTGGAAATCATTAAGTACCCTTAGAAATCTATTTCTAAATAGATTTCAGAGCTTTGGCAATTTCATTTAGAAAGGTCATTCAAGAAATTAAGTATTCAGTAAAGTGCGCACTTCCAAGGTCAGGGTCAAGGTTACTAAAACAGATTGCACAAGGAGACAGGTAACAACTGGTCTCACTATGACCGAGAAGAGAATTCATCCAATGGAGAATCAAAATGGAAAATATTCCAATGGCGAGCATAGTTATCTTTCACCAAATTAGCACTCTGATATCTTCATTACATTAAGAGTGCCAGCACAAATGCAGTATATTAAACAATGCTACTATACTCACGCCAGCAGGGGCATGCTGCCCAGCAATCCACGGTTTCTCAGAGACATGAGGTGCCACTGTACAGTGTATTCATTTTTGCATAGCATCAAGAACTTGACGACACAGGTGCAGTGGTATTCCAAGTTTTGGAGGAAACTTGAGTGTTTAGCATGTGCCACTGACCCAGTTGCACACTTGAGACTCCTTAAAAGCTTTAGTTTACTTGTTGGGGGTATGGAAGAGGGTGAAGAAAGGAAAAACAATTGTAATGACTGGCCCAGGTCTCTGTGGTACCACATCACCTCCAGGGTTTGGCACAGCTTTGTTCCAGCATCAAGACAGATGGAGCAACAGAATCACCATGCAATTTGGCTGCTCTATATCAGGACTTTTGCAATATTACTGATTAACAGTGTCAATTTAGTGTGAAAATTCCTGCTATAATAAGGATACCAAACACTAACTTTCCAGAACCTACCTGACTTAGATTTTTTCAAACTCTAGAAAGTAAAATTCTTTTTAACCTTGGACTAGATAGACCATTATATGTTATATGCTGTTGCTGACATTAGTGCAATTTCTTTCAAAATAAGACAACCAAAGGAGGAATGGACAATTCTTATCTGTGCTCCTGTCAGTCCAGGAAACACTTATTTTTCTTCATGGAATAACATCCTCTGAGTAATAAAATGCATGATTACATACCTACCTGGTCATTAAATCCAAAGGCCTGACAACCATCTGCACTGTGGGAATTTGCCATTGTGCTGATTAGTGCATTTGATCATGTGTTAAAATATGTATAAGCTGCAGAGACGGGCAGAAAATTTTGCAAATACATTTCTATATTATTGGAAAGCAACAGCATTTCATGTCCATACAAAATGAGACAGCTGAAATTTAATAGAAATATTGTGGAACCATTTCAACATGCTACACAAATAAGGAAGGCACAGCACTATGCAGCAATGGGACTTGTTTGCAAAAACCCTCAACATTTTTTTCGAAATGTCTTCAAAAACAAAAGCATTTGAATCTCAGTTATTTTAGAAAGCCTGAATAGATATGAGGTACCCGGTGTCAAAAATTAACACCTTAATAGCTATTCATTTAACGTAATGATAATGCCACATTTAACTGAGCCGAGATGTTTGCCACTTATAACCCTAACTGTGAATCACGAACCACAACCTTTTTTCCTGCTTCACTTCTGAAAATATATGGTTGCCCTTCATAAAAACTACAGGGCCAAAAACCAACAATCTCACTGCATTGTCATTAGAATGAAGGAGTGGGATGACTTCTACACCAGGAACTTACATGTCTGACCCCATCTGAATTTCCTGGGTCAGGCTATTTAAATCAAGTGGGTGAGTGTCCAGGTCAATTGTGGTACAACTGGGGTGCCCAGAAGAAGGTGGTGGTTCTGGTGGTGGGGGCAGGTGAGTCGTGAAAGAGAATAGCAATATTGATCAGCTACTTAAGTGCTCGTAGGTCTGGCAGATGATGTAGCACAGCACAAAAGGGCCTATTTCCTGGCAGGCCAATTTTCCAGCCAGTTATTTTGCCTGCATCATTTATTTATGGGTACAATATGTTCAGCCACCTGAGACGGGACCAGTTGGAATTTTGGCGGGTGATATTGTTCCAGTCCTTCCTCTTTTTTTTGTGAGATCACAGTGAAAGTGGGCGGACAGAAGAAGTGCCTTTCCGTCCCACACTTTGAAGAAACCCCCCCAACAGAAGACTAACAAGACAAAGACCCAGCATTCCCAGGCTCCACCCCAATTGCTACCGCTGCTAGCCCCAACCCATCCTGATAACCCAACACTTGCTTATAATATAGCAACATTAATGGCCTCAGAGAGGGTATAGCACAGATTCAGATGTGGGAGAATGATACCAGACTTAAAGATTAAAATTATGAGGACAGGTCGTTTTGTATTTCCTGGACTTTAGAAGGGCGAAGGGTGATCCAATGCAGAAAAGTTATTTCTTCTGGTGGGGTAATCAAGAACAAGGAGGCACAATCTTAAATTTAGAACTAGGCCATTCAGGAGTCAATCCAGAAGCACTTTTTCCACACAAAAAAGGTAGTAGAAATCTGGGATTCCCTTCCCCAAAAGGCTATGGATGCTGGGCCAAATAAAATTTTCAAGATTGAGATTGATAGATTTTTATTAGGTAAGGGTATTATGGGATGTGGATCAAAAGGTGGGTAAATGGAGTTGAGGTACTGATCAGTCATGAGCTAACTGAATCACAGAACAGGCTCAAGGGGCTGAATGGCCTAATCCTGTTCCTACGCATAACACAAATTATATTAAGCCTGTTAATATTACACAAATGTACAAAAGGATGGAAAAGGGAATCTGGTGAAAGCAAGGAGGAACTTGCATTTATATAGATCTTTTCCCATCCTCAGGATGTTAAAATGTGCTTCATAGCCAATGAATTACTTTTGAAGTCTAAACACAATTATTTTGTAGGTGCATATCAAAATCCCACAAACAGCAATATGATGAATGCCCAGATAATCTATCTTGATGGTGTTGGTTGAGGGATAAATGTTGGCCAGGACACTGAGAACTCCCTGCTTGTCACAAAATAGAGCCAGATGATTTTAAAAAAAAAAAAAGCACATGGAGCCTCAGTTTAACATCTCATCTGAAAGACAGTACCTCCAACAATGCAGCACTCCCTCCGTACAACAAAAAAATCTGTACAATGTTCAAATAAAATTTGTTGGCTATCTCAAGTAACAAATTCTAATAAAGGACAGGATTGATTGGTACACTATCACATTCCCAACCAAAGCCTGGGGAGTCCTTAGCCTCAAACAATGTTACAGCTTGCTTGCCCCTGTATGTGCAATTTCCTATCTTCCGGACTAGCACAAAACAAAATAACACCATCAGTACAAAGACAAATGATATTCTGGATTCCTCAGCTTGATTTATCCATCACTGCAGATGTGGCTTGAAAGCAATCCAGGTCAATAATGACAACCAAGGGGATGACTATGACCCAGACGGCAAATCCTCATGACTAAAAGACGTTTGCTAGAAGAGGATCATGAAGGTGGAAAACAGATGGAAAATACAAAATAGCAAAAATGCAAAATTAGATCAGAAAATGATTTGGCTTGGTCATTCTTAAACAATATAAAAGCTGCTCTCTGACTCTATTTAGTATTATAGTATCCCACACGAGAATGTTTATTTCTAAGCTGTGTTCCAAATCCACGCAATTTGCCTTTTTCTCCAACTCTCCATGATAGGAGTGTGAATGGTGGGCTCAGTGATAGGCACGGAGGTGAAGCAAATGCAAAGCTTAAAACATAATGAACAAAGTGATTAATTGTCACATTAGCCTCTATTTCCCTAAATTCCAAAGATTAGTAGAGATTGAGTTATCATCTGAAAGACCCAGAAAAGAGCTCAGCTACTTTGTGCAACGGATTAGATCCTTTGGAAAAGCTCAAACATGAATTTCAGAATGCCAATAGTACATCCAGTTAATTTTATATTTGTAATAAAGAAGTCTTAAAATGGTTGAAGGTATTTTAAGTGTGAACAGTAGAAGTATAAGTCAGTCCCTCCTTCCTTTAACCTCTGCAAATAGATGGGTTTTGTGTTCATTAGCCTAATATACTGATAGATGGACAGCTGTTCCAGTTTTGAATTGAGTAGATGCAAAACAATTATAATAGTACCTAAAGGTTGTGGGAGCAAGCTGCCATAAGGAGAAAGGGGTTACGGTTAGGGTAAAGTAGGCTGTCCTGCTACATTTTGGTTAAGAGTCCACAGAACAACCATTAGGTGCAACTGGAGATGGAAACTCAGAAGCTCTAGGTGTTAAAATCCAACTTTTGTCCTTCCTTCTCTTCATTAAACATTTTCTCTTATAATAAATGATAGAACTGTTTGTAAATGTAACATCACAGTTCTTATTAACAGTGGTGCCTGAACTTGAAAGCACATATTGGTAGCAGATGCAGCTGAAAATGTTACAGGCTGTGAAACTGAATGCTTAATGCCAATTGTTCCATTTGACTTGAGCCTCACTCTGCCTCTGTATCTTCCATCTCACCTTGTTAAAAAAGGTGGGGGTCTGATTGTTACTGAAAGAGTCAAAAGGCTACACTCCACATGCAATTTTCTGTCACTATTCCCGATAAATATAGTCATTCCTCAAAGAAAAAGTAGGCAACCCACTGCAGAGTAAACATAGATGCTATATATCATTAAAAGGAATCCCTATCACTGACTTGGTTGCTACTTATTTTTAAGTGAGCTTAGAGTTTGACAATCACTTTGTACAGTATAAGCTTCCGGGGTGGATCACAATAACAACAACAAAAAGAGAATCTTGAAAGAAATTTTATCAACGTCACAACTTTGTCAAATATACCTCAAGTTCATTATATTAAAAGAAATTAAGGAGCTCCCTCTATTGAGGCATTCAAGTCTAAGCAGTGATAGATACATTGGGAATATCAGCACACAGGAAGGGAAGAACAGAAAATTAAAAATAATCTGGCTAAGATTTCCTAGAGCAAATTATACAGTCACCAAAAAAATGACTTTAGGTTCTGCTTTAATGCATCAACACGATTGCTTTCATTGATTGCAATCTTTCAAATGCAATATACTGTCAAATGTTCATTTCAACAATGAAATTGGTCGTGTTTATTTTACAGATAGATCTCACTTTATATGCTGCAGCACATTTAACATTGAATCGTTTAAAATGTACTTCTGAACAGCGTGTGGCTTTACTGTAAAATGTTATATCCAAGAACAAATCATCTCTACTGCAATTATCCTGTGGCAGTGGGTAGTTTCGCGATACATTTTAATTTCAAAAGCCACTCAGTATCCTTCTTGTTGTAATAAGGAAATCAATTCTAAGCAATTTTCAACAGTATTCTGGTAATGTTATTCTCTGCTTCCACACTCTATATATTCAAATGCAAGAGGCCTCTACACTCCTTAATCTTTTCTTCTGGTCTCAACAAACAAATGCTTGTGCCAAATTGCACACTATTTAACTTTCAGAAGTGATGCATTATACTATTCAACACTAGATCAATCACTGCGGTATCCATTGATGCTGAACCTCTTTTTCTCACTCACCCCAAGTGACTTGTTAAAATGATAGAAAACAAAGATAAAACTCATGTGTCAAAGGTTGGAAAAACTGATTCAAGATGTGCACAGACAAGGGGATAAGTCTGGACTAAATCAATGTTACAGCGTTGTTTTAAATAAAGCTACTGCAGAACAAAGTATTCCAGCAATATATAGAATAGCTTTACAAATGTATTATCAGAATGAATGAGTCTTGCTGCTGTTCTATGGTGGAGTTGTTTACTTAGGAATCAAAAGATAACTTTAAAAATGTAAGCTTTAAAAAAATAATGTAGATCAATGCAAATGAAAATGAAGACAATGGTGAAGAGACTGGTTGTTGGTAACACACAACCTCAGGTTCTAATAAAACCATAAACAGCAGAGCTCCTCCAGTCTCCAATAAGGCTAGACCTTCAAGGTTGTGGGCTCTCTCCCACATCCTGTGGCTGCTACATGTTGAAGTCATAACAACAATTGTCTGTACAACCTTCTTGTAGATATGCTCATTTGCCTTAATGTAGACGAATAAAGGTTGTGAATCTCTCATCCATAGAGATAGCAAGTCTCTAGAATGCTAAGCTGATGTAAGTTAATATAAACTGGGAGTAAAGTTAATGGAATGCAGGGCATGAGGAGGTATAAATTCATCTGGGCTTGTTTTTCAGGCCCTCATACCTATTTTTACCCCAAGGTAATGCTGTAGCTAAGAGATAAAAGCAAAACACTAACCTGATGTTAGAAAGACCACAGCTGATCAACCTAATGGTGAACTCTGCAACTGTAACAGGAGGATTCTCATAGCCTTCACATCGTCATGTGTGTTGTCTGAGAGTATCATTTCCTCCAATAAACCTATAAGCGAAAGACTCTGCATCTAGAGCTACTCATTCCTGGCATAGTGACAATGACTCCAAGGTTGTCTCTTCAGCATACCCAACAGCAAACTGCTGTTTGGGGTAGTGGGTAGCCTTGTGATAGAAGTACATCTTTTGGTAGCCCAATTGTGGATTTGTAATTAAGCTGTCTCTAGCTCACCAATGGCAGTACAATAATGAGGTTGATCGATATGAATCTGTTCCATCACTGTTATCCAGTTGCAAGGGTGCAAGGTGGCCTCATGATAGACATATCTCTGTTCAGTATTAGGTGGCCTTCTTGTAACAGTGTTTCCAGCTTGTCGTATAACACAGCTCTGAGCAATTCCAAACTCATTTGAATTCTGCTTTGTTAATAGTGAAACTTTGAGCCTCAAACATGAATTTGAACTTAAAAACAGAAGAAAATGGAATTGTCACAATTATAGTTGTATTTATCACATAGCCTCCCTGTAAAATTGATAATGGTATTCTCGTTACTGATGTGGATTCTGTGTGCCAAGTAGCAAACTTGCTTTTGTAGTTAGAAGCAATTTAATTGTGTGACATGACATAACAGCAGAATTTTACTCGCATCATGACATGAAGCTTACTTTGAATTAATGTTCTCTGAAAGTCAATGAAAGAAAATTTCCTAATAATACAGGATATATACTTTATCTATTATAAATTCAGCACCCACATGACCACCTTTATAAATGTTGTCACGTCTTATTAGTATTTCTCCTGAATGCCTATACTGTATTTGAGATTATGAATCTTTCACTCCATACTATCATACAGTAGCTGAGATGTTCTAATACCTGTCTGGAATATGTACTCCACAAGAGGGTTCACTAAAATTGAGTATAGGTCACATAATCAAAATGTTTGCTTCATTAGCTTGCTTAGGTTGGTAGCACACTTGTCCCTAGATCAGCAGTTTGAACCTCCTGCTGGACTTTGAGCTCATCATCTAACCTGGCAGTATTGAGGAAATGTGGTATTAGGTGGCTATTAAAAGATCCTGTGGCATTATTTGTTGCACTGGTCAACATACTTCTCTCAACCAATATCACAATAACAGATTAACTGATCATTTGTTTCACTGCTCATTGATGGTGCAGAATAGCTTCCACATTTTCCTACATAGCAATGTAGATGCTAGTAATGATACCACAATTATCATGCTAAACTTTCAGGGTAATAGTTCATATCCTCCATATGCAGGTACTATTTCATACCAACCTTTTCTGGTAATAGTAATAAAATGTCACTATTGCAATTCCTGTTCCACAGTACCTCCTGGGCATTAGTGGTAGGGATCTAAAACCAGGGCAAGTTGCAATTCCCCTAGAGACTTGCAGAGCTGATTTTCTTATTGACTACATGTTATTTACTTCATTCCCACATATCCATCTACTGAATTTATGTTCAAGTATTCATTATATATCCATGCAAAAATGGATACTAGCTAGACAGCTAATGAATGGGAGTTTCTGTAGAAGATGAGTTTGTTCTCGTTTCCAGCCAGCAAACTGGCATTGGCAATAATGGAGCATGAATGGCAGTGACAAAATTCATATCAAGGTTGTTATGTGGGTTTTACAGTTATAATGAATATAAATATATTTCTATATTATTTGTCAATAAAACAGAATTTCCTTTCAGATAAAACTAATGCAAGTTAAGCTTTGTTATAAATCTAGTAAAATCCTCCTTATAGGTCATGTCATGTAAATAAATAACAAGTCTACTGTAGCTTCTTTTCTTCTTTGTCCCATAATAAGGAAGTATCATTCAGTCAGTGTGTTATATGCATTTATTCCCATGACTGGGGTGACTGTGCAACTTCAGAGCAATTAATCACAAACAAGTTACAATCAGCCTCCTGGCTAGAAATCAAGAACAATTAAATGTCCAAGGGCAAGATATTATTTGTAATACTTCAGTCAGCATCAATTATGAGGCAAACCACAGTAATGATTATCAAGCTGCGAAAAAAATTGATTTCATGACTGGAAACATATATCCGATAATTACTCGGTTGCAATAATTTTTGTTTCAAATGTGTTTTTGTGCCAGACTGCCAGAATTATGCTACTGCAACCAGAAAAGAATGGCATCAATCAGCGCAGGAAGTTTATTATTGCCACAACCTGAAGTGTCAGTGTAAAATGATGCTGCACTAATGGAGGGGAAATATATGGGGCATGGTGATAATGACATTTAAATTTAGCCAATATATTTAATTTTTTTTTAAATCCTTTATATTTTTAACAAGGTTATATTAGGCTAAGAAACCAGAGGAAAGCATTTGTTAAATTACTTTATTGGTTTGGAAACAGGACAAAAGTGACAGGAAAGCAAAGAATAGCAGGTACCCTTCAGGAAAAGTGTAAAATATTAATTTATTGCGTAAGCGAGTTCTTATCACTGAAAGACATTTAGGGTTGTATTGTTTCCATGTCTATCCTGGTTTTAAAATAGTTGTGAAGGTGGCTTTATTGAAAATAAATATCAGCTTGGTTCAGTTGGTAGCACTCTTGTCTGTGAGTTACAAGTTGGTGAGTTCAAGTCGCCACTCCAATACATAATTGGTTGATATCATAGTTCAAAACTGGAGGAGTGCTGCAGTAATGAAGGTGACGTCTTTTGGATGAGATGTTAAACCGAAACCTTGATTACCTGTTCAGGTGGATATCAAAGATCCCATGACACAACCCAAAGAATAGCAGGGAGATTTTCTTGTGTCCCGGACAACACTCCTCCCTTAATAAACCACCAAAAACAGATCAACTGGTCACTCATCTCATTTACTGTTTGTGGGATCTTGCTGTGTGCAAACTGGCTCAAGCATTTGACTGGAAAACAACAGTGGCCACATTTCAAAAGCAATTACTAGGATGTGAGGTGCTTTGGGATGTCATGAGGCTATGATAAGGCATTATATACATAAACATTTTTAGTTTCTTAAAACTGTTATTTATCTGTAATTTTTCATTTCAATTTACTACAGAATGTAGAGGAGAGTTCAATTTTCCAAATTATGTCATTTCATCAGGCTCTTTTTGTTTAGAAATGAGTAGCCACCAATTCAAAAACCCCTTATATTAAAGCTTGAAGCATAGACTTTAGTTTTAGCCCCAAATATTACTATTGACATAAGTGAGTCATGGAAGTAGTGCAATAATTGAATACATTTCTTGATTCATAGTCTGCCAAACTCTTGCTCCTTCAGTTCCATTCAACCAGACATAAGTATAGTACTAAACACCAAATGGTACCTAAATAAAGCAATTTAAAAGAGAGAGACAAAGAGAGAGAGATAGAGAGAAAGTGAGAAAGAGAAAGAGAGAGAGAGAAATGAGAGCAAGAAGAGAAAAAGACTGGATATCAGAACATATGATCCATTCCAATGGTGTGGAATTTGATAATTCAGGGGGTTTTTCTTCTACATATACCTCATGCATTAAACATATTTTAGATGAGTCACTTGTTATTCCAGTCTATTTCTAAATCATGTATTATTTTTATCGTCCGAGTAACCTTTCCTAAGTGCCCTAATGCAATGTACCATTCCCTGAACAGCAGGGTGGGCAGGTGACCTGGCCTCTGGCCAATGCTGCTGTTCTAGCAGCTGTTGGGGCTGGCACAAGCACAGCAGAAGTTGACTTGTCCTTCAAGTCTCCCTCTTGTGGGAACATACCTCAAGTCCAGTCAGCACCAGATATCAGTCCAGCCCAGCTCCACTGTGTGAGGTTGTCACAAACATAAACTCTTGTTTTCCCACTCCATAACACAGTTCATTAGTACACCAAAGCATTGTACCACTGGGGCACCTAGTTTATTCAAGACTTTTATTCAACATAGTGCAGCTGGAAACTCTTAAAAAAAAAAGTTCCCAAGTTGTAATTAAACACTGATGAAAATTCATGACTGCAATTAAATTCTGATAACAACTACAACAAATTGGCTCTAAATAGGTTACTGAATTCAGGAGCTACTTCAGTTCCCAAGCACATTGCAATGCTTTTCTTTGGAGTATACATTGATTTACATCTCCATGTCTAATGAACAAAATTGGGAAATAAATGCGATATATCATTAATTTCCATTCTTTTGAACTTATAAGAACATAGTAAGGATGAGCAAAAAGTAATTTGTCCAACTGAAGCTAATTGCCAATTCTTTCATTGCAACCTCATTTTGAATGTTTTTGCTTCTATTATCCTGCCTGGCAGATTGTTCTAAATGTTTACTGAATAAAGAGTTTGTTATAATGGGCTGGACTTTGCTGTGAATGGTAAACAAACAGTGCCAGCCATTCGTTAGACTTGCATTTGCCCATTGATGTTCTATGGGGTTTTGCACAGTGGGAGAGCCAAATGGCGCCCTCTACAGGGTATCCAGGATCTGTGCGAACAGGACAATCAACTGTGCATCTCCTCAACCAATCAGATTGAAGAATCATTAATGAGCAGTGCAGAGTCTGAACCAGGAAGTGCAAGTTAGAATAGTGAATTCAATGTTAAATCAGGTATAGTAAGCAAAATAAAGAGAGGGAAAAAAAGATTGCATTAGAGACAGAGGTAAAAGAGACTAAGTAAAAACAATATTTAAAAAAAAAATCCAACAATAATTAAAAGCTGAAGGAATGAGACTCCACACTTGTAAAAGTTGATTTTCAGTACCAGAGAGGTTTTGACTTTAATTAAGACTCAGCAGGCCGTTAAAAGGGTCCTTAGACAGGAATGGCCAAGTCCCACCTAACTTTTTTGGTGATTTTAGTCTGTATCTGTGAGGTAAGTACAGGAACCTCACACCACTCAATATATTTGAATGGTGAGTCAGACAGCAAGATGGCATTTTCGTGCAGCTTTTGGAGGAACAGAGCATCTCAGACAGCAACTTCTGGATTTCCGTGTTTAACTCCGCATGTACGGTCACCGGAAGTTGCTGTCCGATTTCTATATAAATAATGGTGAGCGCTGTTATTTTTACAGCAAAATCCGGCCCAATATCTGTCAAGAGAGAGATTTATGTATTTTGTTTCACACAATTTGAAATAACTTCAGTCAACTTCTCAATTTAAAATATTTGATAATTCAAAATTCGTCATTGTGTTAAATCCCCACTTTGTGTTATTTACATTGCTTAGTTTAAAGTATTGAATACTTTTTTAAAAAAATGCAATAAAACATTATCAAGAGGGAGTAGACGGTATTACCACTACTACAACTTAACATTTCTTTAGTGCTCCTCACATGCAGGGAAACATCTCAAGACGCTTAACAGTGTGGTTAACAAAGAATAGACACAGCAGCAGCAGAATTGTATTCCAGCACAATCTGTAACCTCATGGCCTGGCATATTCCTCACTCTACCATTACCAACAAGCCAGGGATCAACCCTGGTTCAATGAGGAGTGTAGAAGAGCATGCCAGGGGCAGCAACAGGCGTACCTAAAAATGAGGTGCCAACATGGTGAAGCTACAACACAGGACTACATGCATGCTAAACAGCGGAAGCAACATGCTATAGACAGAGCCAAGCAATTCCACAACCAACGGATCAGATCAAAGCTCTGCAGTCCTGCCACATCCAGTCATGAATGGTGGTGGACAATTAAACAACTAATGGGAGGAGAAGGCTCTGTAAACATCCCCATCTTCAATGATGACGAAGTCCAGCACATGAGTGCAAAAGACAAGGTTCAAGCATTTGCAACCATCTTCAGCCAGAAGTGCCAAGTGGATGATCCATCTCAGCCTCCTCCCGATATCCCCACCATCACAGAAGCCAGGCTTCAGCCAATTCGATTCACTCCATGTGATATCAAGAAATGGTTGAGTGCGCTGCATACAGCAAAGGCTATGGGTCCCGGCTGTAATGCTGAAGTCTTGTGCTCCAGAAATAGCGGCACCTCTAGCCAAACTGTTCCAGTACAGCTACAACACTGGCATCTACCAGACAATGTGAAAAATTGCCCAGGTATGTCCTGTCCACACAAAGCAGGACAAATCCAATCCAGTCAAGTACCGCCCCATCAGTCTACTCTCAATCATCAGCAAGGTGATGGAAGGTGTCATCAACAGTGCTATCAAGTGGCACTTACTCACCAATAACCTGCTCACCGATGCTCAGTTTGGGTTCTGCCAGGACCGCTCGGCTCCAGACCTCATTACAGCCTTGGTCCAAACGTGGACAAAAGAGCTGAATTCCAGAGGTGAGGCGAGAGTGACTGCCCTTGACATCAAGGCAGCATTTGACCGAGCGTGGCACCATGGAGCCCTAGTAAAATTGAAGTCAATGGGAATCAGGGGGAAAACTCTTCAGTGGCTGGAGTCATACCTAGCACAAAGGAAGATGGTAGTGGTTGTTGGAGGCCAATCATCTCAGCCCCAGGACATTGCTGCAGGAGTTCCTCAAGGCAGTGTCCTCAGCCCAACCATCTTCAGCTGCTTCATCAATGACCTTCCCTCCATCATAAGGTCAGAAATGGGGATATTTGCTGATGATTGCACAGTGTTCAGTTCCATTCACAACCCCTCAGATAATGAAGCCGTCCGTGCCTGCATGCAACAAGACCTGGACAACATCCAGGCTTGGGCTCATAAGTGGCAAGTAACATTCGCGCCAGATAAGTACCAGGCAATGACGATCTCCAACAAGAGAGAGTCTAACCACTTCCCCTTGACAGTCAACGGCATTACCATGGCCGAATCTCCGACCATCAACATCCTGGGGGTCACCATTGACCAGAAACTTAACTGGACCAGCCATATAAATACTGTGGCTACAAGAGCAGGTCAGAGGCTGGGTATTCTGCGGCGAGTGACTCACCTCCTGACTCCCCAAAGTCTTTCCACCATCTACAAGGTAAAAGTCAGGAGTGTGATGAAATACTCTCCACTTGCCTGGAGGAGCGCAGCTCCAAAAACACTCAAGAAGCTCAACACCATCCAGGACAAAGCAGCCTGCTTGATTGGCACCCCATCCACCACCCTAAACATTCACTCCCTTCACCACTGGCGCATCGTGGCTGCAGTGTGTACCATCCACAGGATGCACTGCAGCAACTCGCCAAGGCTTCTTCGACAGCACCTCCCAAACCCGCAACCTCTACCACCTAGTAGGACAAGGGCAGCAGGCAAATGGGAACACCGCCACCTGCATGTTCCCCTCCATGTCACACACCATCCCGACTTGGAAATATATCGCCGTTCCTTCATCGTCGCTGGGTCAAAATCCTGGAACTCCCTTCGTAACAGCACTGCGGGAGAACCTCTACCACATGGACTGCAGTGGTTCAAGGCGGCGACTCACCACCACCTTCTCAAGATTAATTAGGGATGGGCAATAAATGCTGGCCTTGCCAGCGACGCCCACATCCAATGAATGAATTAAAAAAGGGGGAAAAGGGTGAACAACTGGCTGGGGTTTTGGGGGTGAAAGAAAGCAGTCTCATTGATGATTTGACGTGGCTAAGGAAGCTGAGCTGGACTTTTGGGTTTAGGCTGAGGAAGTGAATGGATTTAAGGCTGCTGTTGTGTAGGTGTTTCCAGAAGCCAAAGAGGATTTCTTCAGTTTTGCTGACATTTAGATGGAAGAAGCTTTGGCTCATTCAAATCTTAATTTTGGATTGGCAGTCCTAACAGTGGCAAGAGTCTTAGGGTTAATGAAGGCGGTGGAAAAATGGAGGTGAGTGCAATTGGTTTTCATATGGAAGCATGGTTCTGGATGATGTTGCCTACGGAAGCATACAAAGAATTAAAAGCACAGGGCTAAATGATGAGATAAGCTAGAATTAAAATAGTTGTGTTTCCTTACCAAATTTCGAAATGAAGGTTGAGAGATGAGCTACCGATGGGATTGGTGTGGAAATTAGTCAAGATACAGGGCTTTGTTCTAGGCATTGATTGAATTGTACATGGTCAAGGCATTAACAACTACTTGGAACTCAAGCAATCTATGTGGATCTGTAAAAGCTCTGACTTCAGAATCCTTTGGATTAGCCAAGTACAGGGGAAATTTCCCATAGTCTTAAATTCTTGATCTGAACTCTGAATAAGATGAGATTCACTACATCCATATACAATAATGCATCTGGAAGATCTACCAAAGCACCTGACTGTTTCATCCAAGTCTCATCAATAGGAAGCCTCTAAGAAACTCATTTGAAAAATATATATTTTGATCCCTTGTGTACAGATTCCAATTTCATTGTTTTTAATGAATGTGCTCATTAAGTTTTTTCAGCATCATTTGGTTTGTGTGTGTCAATTAACCTGTAAATAAATCTGTCCAAGTAATTTTAACCCTACGCATTTGTCTGTAGGTATGGTAATTTCTGCCTTTCACGAGAGACAGGAAAATTTGGTATGCCTTCCACATAATCTCCAAAGCATTATACATTGTCATTGTGGTTAATCAACAAGAACTTGCATGTAAATAGTGCCTTTAATGTAGTAAAACGTCCCAAGATGCTTTGTTAAACCTTTGCATGCTAATCTAAACATGGCATTTGTAAGGACACAGATTTTAAAATCAAGGAGACTGCCTATTTATCAAGACCATCCTTTTACTAACAGTACTAGACAAAGTGTTGTGGAAAAAACGTTACAAATGTCTTAAAATGAATTCTCATTAATTTGTCTTCCGTCTCTACCATTTAATAATCTGCAAACCTTAATGAGGTCCCCTTTAACCTTTTCCTTTCTAAACTGTGTGTTTTCATTATATACTAATCCAAATTAATTGAAAGTGACCAATATTGTGTTGAGCAAAACTGAAATTAAATCCATCAATATGTTAATTCCTTCCATCATATCAGGTTTTTCCCAAAACGCTTAAGGAAATGTTATTATTCATTTTGGGAATTCACAGCAAAAAGTTAATTAATAAATGATTACTTACCTTTACCAATTACTTCAAATAAAAGAATTGTCAGAGACTGAATGAACATTGGAACTAGTTATAAAATGCAAGACACAGAAGGCTTATTAGAAAAGATGACACAATTACACATACCTAGGTTCCTATAACCCCTCACCCCAATAAAGTTCTTAATTTGAATTTAGTTTTGTGCTTTTTGTAATCCACGATTGAATGAAAAGGAATAACTCAAAGTTTAAAAACATTGCATGTGAGAGCATTCAGTAGATCAGGCTTCAACAAACTCCATCTTCAGTGCTCTGCCTCAAGCAGTCGACGTCAAATTGATCTCCTAGTTGATACACTGTCAGACATGGTTTGCAACATTGATTAAGAGAGTGCCTGTCAATCACACATTCAAATGGGATATGTTTTAATAACATTTACTGAAATAAAAGGAACTATAAATGTTCATACGAGATCATTGATCCCTCCAGCTAAAAACGACACTCAACAATTTCAAAAACATAAGACTTCAAAGAACTCAGAATGCAGAGACACTCGAAAATGTCATTCAGATTCATTTTAGAATTCAAATATAAATTAAATTTAGATTTCTTAATCATGGTGCAAGAAAAAAATCCATTGAAAATAATGATGTCTATTGGAGCATCATTAAATCCAATTAGAAGGTATAGTGAGGCAAACCAGCCACCAGAGGGCAGGAGTGAACTCTACAATAATGTCACTATCCAATTGCTCACTCAACACGAGAGTCAAGAACTGTATAAAGAATGCAACAGTTAACATGCCATGACCATATCGCCAGATACATTCACAATAAAAGATGCAGGGAAAAAATACTAGCATGTTGGGGATAATCATAGGGTCAGATACATTGTTTCCAGGCCACGTGAGGATTAAATGGATTAGAAAGACAGAGATTGGATGGTTTGGTTACAGAGCCCCAGACAATCATTGAGATCAGATCCACAGAGCCTAGATCACAATGGAGATTGTAGGCACACAAACAATATTCAAAAGTAAAGCAAAGTATATCTTCTCTTAACAATATTACAAAAATAAATCAGAGGATCATATTCTTGTTTGGTGTCATAAATCCCATTAGAAACAGATGATCATCAGTAAGTAACTCAGATTTTTAGAACAAATTAAGTTACTGTGCCTTAATAGTCATACTTCAACTGAATTTCATCTAGTTGTACATAATAACATTATGCACCGGAATAGTGTTTTTAAGAGTAAACTATAGAAATGCATTAACTATTTTAATCAGTTATCAGTATCCTCTGGGACACAATTACCACCACCACATAATGCAGTATAGGAGAAGAATGGGTAATATGGCAACATGCATGCAGGAAAATGTCAAAAGGAAAGATTGGACTACAGATGCCCAAGAGGATATTTTCTTTGATGTACAGGCCATCAGAATCCAATTACAAAATTTTCCGTTTCCCCTCAAGACATATTTAGAATTAGTCTCAATCAGGTTGACCCAGGTTGGAGTTCTTCATTATTTGGAGCTAAGCCTTTGATTTTAGGTGATGTTAAACTTGTGTTATCAGGTTCAGGGGAATTTCTACCAGTGACCTCTATTTCAGAACACAAACACCTGTGAAAGCTCTTGAACCAAATTTAGAGACAATTTCTTTCAGTCCTCACTAAAGCAGTATTCGGGTAAATTAAAGAAACGGCCTCTCCCTATGAAAACTCAAACCATTAAAACTAATTTTGACTAAATTTATCATTATTTTCTGTCCATTTCTTTGAAGTGTTGATGACAATGACAGGGAAACTAGCTTGGAGAAATTACTGTGCCAAACAATGTAAGCTAGTTACATTAATACACAGCATGGGCTTCCCAATCTCCAACCTTCATACACTTCTGTTACTCCAAAACTCCACAACCTTCTCAGCTCAAAGTCCCACAAACCCAATACCACCCATCCTGTGTCCCAGCAAATCACTTCGATATCCTCAGTCACCATCTTAAAATTGATTCTACCTAAACAAGTGTCTCTTCTTGTATTTCTTTGCATGCACACTTATACAGAGTCTACAGCACAGAAATAGGCCATTTGGCCAAACTGGTCTATGCCAGCGTTTATGCTCCACACGAACCTCTTCCCTCCCTACTTCATCTGGATACCCTTTTTCCCTCATGTGCTTATCGAGCTTCCCTTTAAATGTAACTATGCTATTTTCCTCAATTACTCCTTGTGGTAGCGCATTCTACATTCTGACCACTCTTTGGGTAAAGAAGTTTCTCCTGAATTCCCAATTGAGTTATTAGTGACTATTTTATATTCATGATCTCTAATTTTGGACTCCCCACAAGTGGAAAGATTTTCTCTACATCTACCCTATCAAACCCTTTTATTATCTATTTCTAGAGAAAAGAGCCCCAGCCTGTTCAGCCTTTCCTAATAAGGATATCCTCTCAGTTCTTAGAATCATAGAATCATAGAATCATAGAAGTTACAACATGGAAACAGGCCCTTCGGCCCAACATGTCCATGTCGCCCAGTTTATACCACTAAGCTAGTCCCAATTGCCTGCACTTGGCCCATATCCCTCCATACCCATCTTACCCATGTAACTGTCCAAATGCTTTTTAAAAGACAAAATTGTACCCGCCTCTACTACTGCCTCTGGCAGCTCGTTCCAGACACTCACCACCCTTTGAGTGAAAAAATTGCCCCTCTGGACCCTTTTGTATCTCTCCCCTCTCACCTTAAATCTATGCCCCCTCGTTATAGACTCCCCTACCTTTGGGAAAAGATTTTGACTATCTACCTTATCTATGCCCCTCATTATTTTATAGACTTCGATAAGATCACCCCTTAACCTCCTGCTCTCCAGGGAAAAAAGTCCCAGTCTGTCTAACCTCTCCCTGTAAGTCAAACCATCAAGTCCCGGTAGCATCCTAGTAAATCTTTTCTGCACTCTTTCTAGTTTAATAATATCCTTTCTATAATAGGGTGACCAGAACTGTACACAGTACTCCAAGTGTGGCCTCACCAATGCCCTGTACAACTTCAACAAGACATCCCAACTCCTGCATTCAATGTTCTGACCAATGAAACCAAGCATGCTGAATGCCTTCTTCACTACCCTATCCACCTGTGACTCCACTTTCAAGGAGCTATGAATCTGTACTCCCAGATCTCTTTGTTCTATAACTCTCCCCAACGCCCTACCATTAACGGAGTAGGTCCTGGCCCGATTCGATCTACCAAAATGCATCACCTCACATTTATCGAAATTAAACTCCATCTGCCATTCATCGGCCCACTGGCCCAATTTATCAAGATCCCGTTGCAATCCTAGATAACCTTCTTCACTGTCCACAATGCCACCAATCTTGGTGTCATCTGCAAACTTACTAACCATGCCTCCTAAATTCTCATCCAAATCATTAATATAAATAACAAATAACAGCGGACCCAGCACCGATCCCTGAGGCACACCGCTGGACACAGGCATCCAGTTTGAAAAACAACCCTCTACAACCACCCTCTGTCTTCTGTCGTCAAGCCAATTTTGTATCCAATTGGCTACCTCACCTTGGATCCCATGAGATTTAACCTTATGTAACAACCTACCATGCGGTACCTTGTCAAATGCTTTGCTGAAGTCCATGTAGACGACGTCTACTGCACAGCCCTCATCTATCTTCTTGGTTACCCCTTCAAAAAACTCAATCAAATTCGTGAGACATGATTTTCCTCTCACAAATCCATGCTGACTGTTCCTAATCAGTCCCTGCCTCTCCAAATGCCTGTAGATCCGGTCTCTCAGAATACCCTCTAACAACTTACCCACTACAGATGTCAGGCTCACTGGTCTGTAGTTCCCAGGCTTTTCCCTGCCGCCCTTCTTAAACAAAAGCACAACATTTGCTACCCTCCAATCTTCAGGCACCTCACCTGTAGCGGTGGATGATTCAAATATCTCTGCTAGGGGACCCGCAATTTCCTCCCTAACCTCCCATAACGTCCTGGGATACATTTCATCAGGTCCCGGAGATTTATCTACCTTGATGCGCGTTAAGACTTCCAGCACCTCCCTCTCTGTAATATGTACACTCCTCAAGACATCACTATTTATTTCCCCAAGTTCCCTAACATCCATGCCTTTCTCAACCGTAAATACCGATGTGAAATATTCATTCAGGATCTCACCCATCTCTTGTGGTTCCGCACATAGATGACCTTGTTGATCCTTAAGAGGCCCTACTCTCTCCCTAGTTACCCTTTTGCCCTTTATGTATTTGTAGAAGCTCTTTGGATTCACCTTTGCCTGATCTGCCAAAGCAATCTCATATCCCCTTTTTGCCCTCCTGATTTCTCTCTTAACTCTACTCCGGCAATCTCTATACTCTTCAAGGGATCCACTTGATCCCAGCTGCCTATGCATGTCATATGCCTCCTTCTTCTTTTTGACTAGTGCCTCAATCTCCCGAGTCATCCAAGGTTCCCTACTTCTACCAGCCTTGCCCTTCACTTTATAAGGAATGTGCTTACCCTGAACCCTGGTTAACACACTTTTGAAAGCCTCCCACTTACCAGACGTCCCTTTGCCTGCCAACAGACTCTCCCAATCAACTTCTGAAAGTTCCTGTCTAATACCATCAAAATTGGCCTTTCCCCAATTTAGAATTTTAACTTTTGGGCCAGACCTATCCTTCTCCATAGCTATCTTAAAACTAATGGAATTATGATCACTGGTCACAAAGTGATCCCTCACTAACACTTCTGTCACCTGCCCTTCCTTATTTCCCAAGAGGAGGTCAAGTTTTGCCCCCTCTCTAGTCGGGCCATCCACATACTGAATGAGAAATTCCTCCTGAATACACTCAACAAATTTCTCTCCATCCAAGCCCCTAATGCTATGGCTGTCCCAGTCAATGTTGGGAAAGTTAAAGTCCCCTACTATTACCACCCTATTTTTCTTGCAGCTGTCTGTAATCTCCTTACATATTTGCTCCTCAATTTCCCATTGACTATTTGGGGGTCTGTAGTACAATCCTATCAAATTGATCTCTCCCTTCTTATTTTTCAGTTCTACCCATATAGACTCAGTGGGCGAACCCTCGGATATATCCCCTCTCACTACTCCCGTGATGTTCTCCCTAATCAAGAATGCAACTCCCCCTCCTCTCTTACCTCCTGCTCTATCTTTCCTATAGCATCTGTACCCTGGAACATTGAGCTGCCAGTCCTGCCCCTCCCTTAGCCATGTTTCACTAATAGCTATAACATCCCAGTCCCATGTACCCATCCATGCCCTGAGTTCATCTGCCTTGCCCATCAGACTTCTTGGATTGAAATAAATGCAGTTTAATCTAGACTTCCCTTGGTCTTTGCCCTGCTTTCTCAGACCATCTGTCCGGTCATGTTCTGTACACTCTCCCTTACTGCCTTTTGTTTCTGTCACCACTTTATTTCCCACTGACTTCCTGCATCGGTTCCCATCCCCCTGCCACATTAGTTTAAACCCTCCCCAACAGCACTGGCAAACACTCCCCCTAGGACATTGGTTCCAGTCCTGCCCAGATGCAGACCGTCCAATTTGTACTGGTCCCACCTCCCCCAGAACCGGTTCCAATGGCCCAGGAATTTGAATCCCTCCCTCTTGCACCATCTCTCAAGCCACGTATTCATCTTAGCTATCCTGTCATTCCTACTCTGACTAACCCGTGGCACTGGTAGCAATCCTGAGATTACTACCCTTGAGGTCCTACTCTTTAGTTTAACTCCTAACTCCCTAAATTCAGCTTGTAGGACCTCATCCTGTTTTTTACCTATATCGTTGGTGCCTATATGCACCACGACAACTGGCTGTTCACCCTCCCCCTCCAGAATGTCCTGCAGCCGCTCCGAGACATCCTTGACCCTTGTATCATCCTTGTGAATCTTTTTTGCACCCTTTCCAATGCCTCTATATCCTTTCTATAATATGAAGACCAGAACTGTGCACAATACTCCAAGTGTGATCTAACCAAGGTTCCATACAAGTTTACATAACTTCTTAGCTTTTGAATTCTATCCCTCTAGAAATGAACCCTAGTGCTTTATTTGCCTTTTGTAATCACCTTATTAACCTGCATCGCTACTTTTAGTGATTTGTGTATCTGTACCCCGAGATACCTTTGCTCCTCTATCCTATTTAGACTCTTATTGTCCAAGCAGTATGTGGCCTCCTTATTCTTCCTACCAAAATGCACCACCTCACATTTATCTATGTTGAAATTCATTTGCCAATTACACGCCCATTCTGCAAGTTTATTAATGTCCTCATGCATTTTGACTCATTCTTCCTTTGTATTAACTACACCCCTCAATTTGGTGTCGTTCGCAAATTTTGAGATTGTACTTCTGATTCCTGAATCCGAATCGGTGCTGGGACCACTGGGAACAACAGTGGTCCCAGCACCGATCCCTGTGGAACACCAATTCCCATCTTTTGCCAGTCTAAGTAGCTACCCTTAACCCCTACTCTGTTTTCTGTTTTGTAGCTAGCTTGCTATCCATTCTGCTACTTGTACCCTGACTCCACCTTAGTCATGAGTCTACAATGTGGTACCTTATCTAATTGCAGATTACCAGTTTGTTCTAAGCTCCCTCAGCTCTACCAGACGGTAATCATTCAAACACAAGCATTTCTACAGTTCTCTCCTGAAACTGCTTTGCCTTTCTACCTCGCTCCTTGCCTTCATAAGCCTCCTAAAAATTCATCTCTTTGACTGTGTCTTTAATCTCCCCACCCCACTTCCTCCTTTTCTGAATTAATGTCCACCTCACCGCTTTATTAAACACTCAGTGATGTTCTTTTTAAAAGGAGATGAACTCTATGTAAATGCAAATTATCATTGCTATTGAAATAATAAGCTCCTTGATGCACCCTGGGTTAATAAGTGTTCCTATACCAATGTTAGTTCAGTTAGATGTTGGCCGTGGTAATTCTCCATTGTGATTTCCCTGATGACAAATCATTTAAAGGGACACTGCCTTCAAAAAGAAGAATCTTTCTTTTATTTTGTAAACAAATAGCATGTGATAAATGATGTTGAAATGCACCAGTTTGCTATTTGCAAGTGACAGTATTGTAACCAAAATGATAAGTGACTCTTCCGGTTCCTCTCCCTTCCCAGATAAAAACAAAGATTTGGGAAATACTTTCTCAAGACGACAATAGGGAAGAAATTGTGAGCTGAACACAAGTGTTAGCCAGAGATATTGTATGACATTGTAGCCCCGACTTAGAGCCACGTGCATGCGTCTAGTACTCCTGTGCACTGGTAACAGAGTCTTACAATTTCTACCCCCGTATCGCTAAACAAAAATACTAGAAAAAAAATGAAAGATAAGTAAAGAAAAACACAAAAATGATGTCGATAATTTCCTGGCAATGGTGTAATTTTTTTTTGAAAAGGATTAAAGGATGATTGTATTCCCTCTTCAAATAGGTTTGATTTAAACTTATTCACCAAAAACTATCCTTACTGTGAAAATTGCCTGTGTCTGCTCTGTACAAAAGACAATCAACAAGAGATTATGGAAGTCAACTAGGCTACCCTTCTCAAAATCAATTAATTACTTGGTCCTCCGCAAAATGGACAGAAACAAGGAAAACTCCTGCTGGATATCGGGCCATAGAAAACCTGAACTCACTGAATATGAATTTTGCTGCCTTTGGCACACATTGACATTCAAAGTTTGTGTGTTTACAAA
Organism: Heptranchias perlo; assembly: GCF_035084215.1. Classification (NCBI taxonomy): domain Eukaryota; kingdom Metazoa; phylum Chordata; class Chondrichthyes; order Hexanchiformes; family Hexanchidae; genus Heptranchias; species Heptranchias perlo. The sequence goes on from NC_090336.1 coordinate 43,357,941, forward strand.
CAAGCACACACACTCTCTCACATGTCCTTCCATTAATGAATACATTAATAGTAAAAAGAAAAATCAGGTAATTACCTTTGTTGTTTTCAGCTGCTTGAAATTTTAAGCAGCCACTGGCAACATCGTTCTGCACATTTGCTCCTGGGTAGCATCATTTACTAAAATCTAAACACAAGTTAAAAAAAAATAATTAAAGCAAAGCAGCTGGGAATCTATAAGAATGTAATTTTGTTTCAAAGAGTATTAAAAAGAAACAGATAAATATTCACTCGATGTAAAGGTTGTGCTAGCATATCTCTGCTGATTTCTACTATTGAGCTGACACATCTGCCAGCCTATACTAGCATACAAAATTATAACGGTCACCATTTGACATCTGCTGGGAAATGCTGCTAAGCAACTTCTTGAGACCTGGAATTGTAACAAAAATAATGCCACATGTTTTTTCGGCAGTGGATCAGACAATGGCAGTTACATGGATACCAAGAGATCCAAGAATTAAAGGTCAAATACATTCACTTTGTGAAACCACAGCAATTAAATACAGTGAATTCTTTTCTTTTTGCTGGGAGGAGGGCAAGAATGACCTGTTAGCAGCAACAACAACTTGCATTTATATAGCATCTTCAATGTAGAAAACCATCCCAAAGTGCTTCACAGAAGAATTAGACAAAATCAACACTGAGCCAATGAAGGAGACATTTGGAGGGGTGACAAAAAACTTGGTCAAAGAAGTAAATTTTAATGGAAGATCTTAAAAGGAGGAAAGAGAGGTGGAGAGGCTTAAGAAGGCACCTTCCAGAGCTTAGGACCGAGGCAGCTGAATGCATGGCTGCTAACAGTGCGTAAAGGGAGTGGGGGCACACAAAGTTGGAGTAATGCAGAATTTGGAGTGGGATAGGATATAAGCAGCACAACTTTGGATGAGCTAATGTATATGGAGGGTGGAGGATGAGAGTCTGTCCAGGAGAGCATTGGAATAGTCAAGTTTGGAGGTGACAAAGGCATGAACGAGGGTTTCAGTGGTAGATGGACTGAGGCAGAAGTGAAGATGGGCCATGTTATGGAGGTGGAAATGGGTAACCTTTGTGAAGGAGAGGATATGGAGTTGGAAGCTCAGCTCAGGGTCAAATAGGATGCTGAGGTTGCGAACAGTCTGGTTCAATCTAAGACAGTGACCGGGGAGAAGGGTGGAATTGGTGGCGAGGGTACGGAGTTTGTTTTGGGGTCCAAAGACGATATTTTTCAGATGAACTAAATGAAATATATCTGAATAAACTGAGGCACAAGCAGGGAAACTGTTGTGTAATTACAGAGGTCTCTAAACTAGTTAATTTAGTTCCCTTTTACCTAAAAAGATTCAGCAGCATGATTCCAGGATTTTAGGCTTATTAGCATGACATACGAGGCCCACTCTGCTCCCAGCATGGAGTCTCACTTGACGAGAGCACAGATTAGAGAATAGGGCGTGTTGACTTCCATGCCCAATTCTCAGATCCGTACTCCCATCAAGTAAAACTCAATGCCAGGAATAGAATTTACACCAATTTGGAGCTGTGAAGCAAAAAAATATTGCCTTCCACAATAAAGAAAACAATCCCCATTTATTTAGCAATAATTTAAAGTTTATAAAAAAAATCAAGTTACGACTGACAAATTTCTTGACGATGTAATAGAATGGTAAGTATTTTGTAATAATTTTCAATTCACTCCCGCAGTGGAGACTTGCTAACCAAGAGCACATGTGGAAAATTCAAGTGTGCACCATGCACAATATTCAGACCATTATTTTTACTGGTCTTAACATCGCCACCTCCCCCCTCCCCCCCATCGTGCCCACATAACTGACGTGCTCACAGTTGGTAAGGCTTCTCACCAGAAGCAGGACATAGAAACATTCTCTCTCTTTTTTCATTCTCGGACGTGGGTGTCGTTGACAGGGCCGGCATTCCTTGCCCATCCCTTGCCCATCCCCAGTTGCTTTGAGAGGGTGGTGGTGGGCCTTCTTCTTGAACCTGATAGCAGTTTGATACAACTGAGTGGCTTGCTAGGCCACGACAGAGGGCAGTGAAGAGTCAACCGCATTGGTATGGGATTGAAGTCGCATATAGGCCAGACTGGCTAAGGACATTAGTAAACCAATTGGGATTTTATGACAATCCGTCAGCTTCGCAGTCACTTTTACTGATACCAGCCTGTTCTTTCCAGATTTTTAAAACTGTATTCAAATTCTCAAACTGCCATGCTGGGATTCAAACTCACATTATTCCTTATATATCTTTACTTGGAAAACTATTGGGATAAATTAATTAGTAAACTGGATAATAATTTGGCAAAATAGTAAATAAAGAGCAATAATAAATGACAACAAAGAAAATGGGTTATTAATAATGGGTCCTCTTCTGCTCATATGTGTTAATGATGGATAAAGGGTATTAAAAATAGTTCATTTTACAGATAGTATTGAGCTGTGCTGGAAGCAGGATTGCTCAGGAAAGGCATATCATTCAGAAATCTGTAGGAATTCAGCCATTGGGTAGATAAATCTCAAATGAAATTTAAGAATTGTAAAATAATATGCATTAGTACTAAAAAATACCAAATTTGATTTCCAAATTGAAGTGACATTATTAAATATGGTGAGTCTTAAAAAAAAATTTGGTGTAATAATTTGAGCCTTGGTAACACTAAAGTTTACGAATTTGAGCAAGTTCTTTTTTAAATGCGCCTGAATCCAGAGGACAGCTTAAACATGCAAGAAGCACAAGCAAAAACTAAGGGTAGGAATTTCCTCAAAGCTGCTCCCTGCCACTGTAACTTTGCCAGAAGTGCGATGGAAACAGAATCAGCAGTGAGGAAATTTCCAGCCTCTGAAGATCTCCAGACTCGTGAATGTACCAGGAACATTGGTAATGCTGTAGTTAGCTAAAAACTGGAGGGTAGGGCAGTAGTTATAAAGGCCAATAAATAGTTCTATAAATGGATTCCTAAGTCCAAGGAAATAATACTAACATTCAACGAAGCATTTATGAGAGGACAGATGGGGCAAGATTTTCTTTGTTCAAGCAAAACCATAAATGCACGTATGAAGAACATGTTTACAATGTTGCTACAAATAACAGAAACAGAAGTCTTGCTCCTTGGGGTATTCTGTCCAGCTGTGGTCACAGTACTGGGTTATTAGCTATGGATGCTTAACTTGTTCCTTTGAAATTGCACTCTCTGCTATTTTGGTGGAGGCAGTATTCAGCTAAAATAAATGGGCTAACTTCTCTGCTAAAATAGCAGAGAGAGGAATTTTAAATGAACAAATTAAGTGTTTGTGCACCAATGTTCTGCAGTGAAATTTCAACAATAGTAAAGGATTCAAAAGGAAAGCCACGAAGGTTCAAGGTTTATTACTGATCAGTGAAGGGAACTCGAGGAGTCTGAATCTATTTCTATTGAGAAAAAAAATAAAGGTGGAACAACAAAGGCTGATGCCCCAATTGTGCGCTCCTGGTGAGGAGTGGTGCTCCAAGGGAACATTAGTTGGGAAATCATGGGCTTGCTATCTCTGACTCACAATCCATTTATTTAAATGCATGGAAAAATCAGGCACTGGAACCCCATCATGCAACGAGAGCTCCATGTGAGTATTAGATTGGGGGGTGGGGGGTGGAAATCAGCACTATTATCTAATATTTTAAAATAATGTAGTGAATCAATGCAGATGCAAAGAACTATTTTGTGTAAAACCTAGAGAGTAGAACCTAAGGCCATAATTATTATACAATAAGGAAATCACAAGCTGATGTTACGGAATATCCTTTGTGCCATTAACCTTAGACTGCCCCCTAATGCAGTAAATATTGGCTCGGTTGAATCAAGTAGGAATTAACTCGTATTCTCATCGTGCAGGAGGCAAACACGACATGGGTTTGGGGTATGAAAAATCAGATGAGATCCTGAAATATTACCTCAATGGGTTGAATGGCCTTTTCGCGTTCCTACAGTCTTATGTTCTTATACGCCATTATAGATCTGTTAATACAGAATATGGAATTTCCGTAGTAATAAACCACAGATTCATTCTCAGTAATGACACCACAGTTGTTAATCCTCTTATGTGAATGTTATCGAGCATCAAGGACATGGAGCATGCTGACACTTGGCATCCATACTGACAGTGGCTGCCAACAGAAGGAAAACAACATGCTGGCTACAGCAGATTCAAACCCATTTACTTCGTTCCCATTTGGAGATTACCTCTTCAGCAACATCCAATTCTCTTTCTATTCTTTTCAATAATAGATTTTAAAAGAATTGCGTGCATTATTTTGAATAATGAGTTTCCAATAATTTACAATGGACCAGATGACATTCATAAACCATTTAAATCTTCAAATGCAGAATGTGCTTGGAACATAAATCACAGAAATCTGATATTCTACCTATGGTCCACATTCTAATAATGAGCAATAATGTTGGCTCTCCATCATTCTCTGAGCACACTGCAAAATATTAACAAAAAATAATCACTTTGGACTGAGTTATGCTTGCATGACAAGCATGCTGCTTAAAGTTAAAAAAGACCTGCTAACATATGTTAAATGTTCTGTTCTTGATCACCAAAGATGTAAATGCCAAATCCAGCACTCTAATGAGATTCATAATTTGCATGCAGAACATTTTATGCCCATACTATTACACCTGTTCACGACAGCAGGAACTGGGAAGCAGTAGAGGGGCGGGTGATCAATTATTCATGCTTGCACTCAAGTATGTGCACAAAAATATCACATAATTATTTTATGAACAGATGCGATAGAAATGACAGGTGATTGGATTCCACTTGTTTATTGCTGTTCCATTGAACGTACACAAAGGTAGCACAATTTTCAACATGTAACATAGACTTTCAAACCCCACCCTCTGCCCATATCCCATGGTGTCCAATTTATGCACAGCAAGGTCCCACAATAATGACCAGATAATCTGTTTTTATTGGTTGAGGGATAAATATTGACCAGGACATCAGGAGAACTGCCCTGCTCTTCTTTGAACTAGTGCCTTGGGATCTTTTACGTCACCCGAGAGGACAGGCGGGGCTTCAGTTTAACGTCTCATCCAAAAGACTACACCTCCAACAGGGCAGCACTCCCTCAGTACTGTACTGAAATGTCAACCTGGATTATGTGCTGAAATATCTGGAGTGGGACTTGAACCCACAACCTTCTGATTTAGAGGCGAGAGTGCGATTACCGAGCCAAGGTTGACACCTATAAATAGGCAAGAATGTCTGTGGAACAGGGCAATGCTTGAAATCGTCCCTGCTAGAGGGCAATGAGAGTTCTCATCTTTGTTTGAAAAAAAGAGCCGATTTCTTACCCTGATTAAACTTGGGAGTGATTAACAGTCAGTCAGGGAGTTTGAAAAAAATAGCTCCACAACAAAGCAGGACTTCAAAAGTAGTGATCTCAGGATTACTAACAGTGCCACGTGCTAGTGAGTATAGGAACAGGAGAATAGACCGGATGAATGCGTGGCTGCAGGGATAGTGTAGGAGGGAGGGATTTAGATTCCTGGGACATTGGGACCGGTTCTGGGGAAGGTGGGACCTGTACAAGCGTGACGGGTTACACCCGAGCAGGACCGGGACCAATGTCCTCGCGGGGGTGTTTGCTAGTGCTGTTGGGGAAGGTTTAAACTAGAGTGGCAGGGGGATGGGAACCTGAGCGGGGAGTCAGAAGGAAATAAAATTGAGAGCAGCAAGAGAGGGGAAGACCCAGGGGAAATCTACAATACAAATAGTACAAACAGTTGTTCAAGAACAAGTGAAAGGGAAAAGCGTAGAGCAGCGGAAAGAAAGTGTACTTTTGGCACGACAGGAAAAATAAAAACTAGAAGGTGCAAGGCGATTAACCCAGCATCAAAGCTGTAGCAGGGGGTTGGGAACCTGAGCAAGAAGACAGAGGAAAGCGTGTCAGGAAGGGACAGAAGGTATGGAGTAAAAGGTAAAGTGTTAAAAAAGGAAAAAGCAGGAACGAAGGGCTCGAATTTGCCAGGCCTGCGGGTTCCCAGCGGGTGGTCCTCCGGGAGCGTGGTCAACGCGCTCGGTGAAATTAGTGGGTTGCCCGCGCGATCGTAGCGGGCAACACACTAATAGGAATCAATTACCTGCTCCTCCTGGGTCCGCGCTGCTGGTCTGCGCGTCGGTCGGGCTGCGCATGCGCAGTACAATCTGTCAGCTGGAGGCTTTCTAGTTAAAGGGGCAGTCCTCCACTGACAGATGCTGCAACCAATGGAACAAATTGCAGCATGGAGCAGCCCAGGGGGAAGGCTGCTCCCAGTTTAATGATGCCTCACCCCAGGTATCATCAGATGGGGTGAGGAGGAGGGGGAGGACATAGATCTTCCCCCCGGCGGGCGGGAGGAAGCGGCCTGCCTCTGCCACCAAGAAGGCCTGGCTCGAGGTGGCAGAGGGGGTCACCTGCGCCACCAACATATCGCCCACCTGCATACAGTGCAGGAGGCGCTGCAATGACCGCAGTAGGTCAGCCACAGTGAGAACACGAAGTCTTTCCCCTACACTCCGTCTGCCACAACACTGCCCCCACCCCACATCTCCTTTGGCACCGCCAACACTACTCTGTCACATCACCCTTCATACCCACTCAAACCCCATCCTCATCTTACCTCCACCTACTCACCTCGCCAGTACTCATCCTGCCACTAACACGCAACCCAATCCTCATACAATCTCATTGCTCCATCCCATACTCACCCTCTCGTGCATCTCCCTCACGGCCAGCCTCACTCAACCAGCCACCACCTGTGCTGCAGCCACAGGGCATGCATCACATATGTGCAGTAGGCAGCGTGAGGCAAACGTGTCGTGAGCATGAAGGGGGTGCACAAGGGTGTCTAAGGGTTTGTCATGGGTGTTACCTATATTGAATTTCAGAGCAACAAACAGCACACATTATATTGACACCACCACTGCCATGTCTCCGCGAATCCTGTCCGTTGTGTCCAATAATGCCCGCTCCTGGGTATCACTATGAGGACCCACCACTGATGCCACCCATCGTGTTACTGCAGAGTAGGTACAGGTGTATTTGCAGGGCTCTTCCGCGCAGACGACTGAGAGACATCGGCGGTGTACCCGGCTGCACCCTGGAAGGATGCGGAGGAGAAGTTGTGGAGGGCAGTGGTGACTTTGACAGCGACAGGTAAGCAGTTGGTGCTGGGGCCAGCCAGGAGCAGCTCGGCATGAAAGAGCCTGCAGATCTCCACGACTACATGTCGAGCGAACCTGCGCCTCCCTGTGCACTGCTGCTCGGAGAGGTCCGGGGAGCTGCGCCTCGGTCTGTGGACCCTGTGGCGAGGGTAGTGCCATCTGCGATGCGTCTCTCCCTGCGGTAGCCCTCCCTCCTGCTGTGCAGGTGGGCGTGCAACAACACCGTGTTGGGGGGCTCCACGTCTCTGCGGCGGACGGCGTGGACTGCGAGGCTGCTGGGGCTGGTCATGCTGTTCGTCCTCCGAGGGTGTCCACACACCACCCATCTGGCAGGTGTTGGTCTGAGGGGTTGTGCAGGGTAGGTGGGTGGTTCCTCGGACTGGGGCTGCGGTTTCGTGTCGGTCTGTCCTCTGGCTTGGCGGGGGGTGGTGGAGGGCAGGGGTTGCCCTATGTGACGCGGTGGCCTCCTGCGTGGGTGAGGGCTCTCCCCCATGGAGTGCACCTTGGCACCTGCAACAGGCTGCTGGCTGCAACATGCCTGGTTGGAGAGAGACTGTTTCCCCCCAGTGTGTGAAACTCACTGCCTTGAACCTAAAATCCCACACTTCCTCTTGACAGCTGCTTCAGCTCATTAAATGACCTCAACAAGCAAGGTAAGTACACTCAAGTGGAACCCCGCTGGCTTTAATTGCCTGCGGGATTCCCACCTGCGGGGCTTGCGCGCGCAGCCCCGCACGTCAGCGCGGTACCCGGAAGTGGCCGGGATTTCGGCGCGATCCGGTCACGTGACCAGATATTGGGATTTTCGGGGCCCCCCCGCTGGAAACCCGCAGGAAACCCGACGCGAAAATCGAGCCCTAAGTGTCACAAAATATATTTGAAAGTTCTTTATCTGAAAGCACGTAGCATTCGTAACAAAATGGACGAGTTAACGGCACAAATAACTACGTATGGGTATGATCTTGTGGCCATTACAGAAACATGGCTGCAGGGTGACAACGACTGGGAATTAAATATGCCAGGGTATTTAACAATCAGGAAGGACAGGCAGGAAGGAAGGGGAGGTGGGGTGGCTATGTTAATAAATGAAGGAATCACTGTAATACAGAGAAATGATATTGGGACAAAGGATCAAGATAATGAAACAGTTTGGGTAGAGATAAGGAATAATAAGGGGAAAAAAACACTAGTGGGCATAGTATATAGGTCTCCTAATAGTTGCAACTATGCTGGAAGAAGTATTAATCAGGAAATAGTCGGGGCATGTAATAAGGGAACAGCTATAATTATGGGGGATTTTAACTATCATATTAAATGGACAAATCAAATTGGGCAGGGCAGCCTTGAGGAAGAGTTTATTGAGTGTATTAGGGATGGATTTCTTGAGCAGTATGTAACTGATCCTACAAGGGGGCAAGCAACCTTGGACCTGGTCCTGTGTAATGAGCCAGGATTAATTAATAATATCCAAGTTAAGGATCCCCTTGGAATGAGTGACCATAACATGGTTACATTCCATATCCAATTAGAGGGTGAGAAGGTTGGTTCTCAAACAAGCGTACTGAGCTTGAATAAAGGAGACTATGATGGTATGAGAGCGGAATTGATTAAAATGGACTGGGAAAATAGATTAAAGGGTAAAACGGGACATGAGCAGTGGTGTTCATTTAAGGAGTTATTTTACAACTTTCAAAAAATATATATTCCACTGAGGAAAAAAGGGTGTAAAAGAAATGACAGCCATCCGTGGCTAAGTGAAGAAATGAAGGACAGTATCTGACTAAAAACAAGGACATATAAAAGGTTGCCAAACTTAGTGAGAGGATAGAAGATTGGGAAGTCTTCAAAAGACAGCAAAAAGTAACTAAAGGATTGATTAAGAAAGGGAAGATAGATTATGAAAATAAATTAGCAAAAAATATAAAAACAGATAGCAAGAGTTTCTATAGTTATATAAAAAGAAAAAGGGTGGCTAAGGCAAATGTAGGTCCCTTAGAGGATGAGACCGGGAAATTAATGGTGGGAAACATGGAAATGGCAAAAATGCTGAACAAATATTTTGTTTCAGTCTTTACGGTAGAGGACAATAAGAATATCCCAACACTGGACAAACAGGGGGCTCTAGTTGGGGAGGAGCTAAATACGATTAAAATCACTAAGGAGTTGGTACTCAGTAAAATAATGGGACTCAAGGCGGATAAATCCCCTGGACCTGATGGCTTACATCCTAGGGTCTTGAGGGAAGTGGCAGTAGGGATTGTGGGTGCTTTGGTAATAATTTCCAAAATTCTCTGGACTCGGCAAAGGTCCCGGCAGATTGGAAAACTGCTAATGTGACACCCTTATTTAAAAAGGGTAGTAGGCAGAAGCCTGGAAATTATAGACCAGTTAGCCTAATATCTGTGGTGGGTAAAATTTTGGAATCTATTATTAAGGAGACAGCAGCGGAATATTTGGATAAACATAATTTAATAGGACAAAGTCAGCATGGCTTTACGAAGTGGAAGTCATGTCTGACAAATTTGCTTGAGTTCTTTGAGGACATAACGTACAGGGTGGATAAAGGGGAACCAGTGGACGTAGTGTATTTAGACTTCCAGAAGGCATTCGACAAGGTGCCACATAAAAGATTATTGCTCAAGATAAAGAATCACTGGATTGGGGGTAATATTCTGGCATGGGTGGAGGATTGGTTATCTAACAGGAAGCAGAGAGTTGGGATAAATAGTTCATTCTCGGACTGGCAACCAGTAGCCAGTGGTGTTCCGCAGGGGTTGGTGCTGGGTCCCCAACTCTTTACAATCTATATTAATGATTTGGAGGAGGAGACCGAGTGTAACGTATCAAAGTTTGAAGATGATACAAAGATGGGAGGGAAAGTAGAGAGTGAGGAGGACATAAAAAACCTACAGGGGGATATAGACAGGCTGGGTGAGTGGGCAGAGATTTGGCAGATGCAATACAATGTTGGAAAATGTGAGGTTATGCACTTTGGCAGGAAAAATCAGAGAGCAAGTTATTATCTTAATGACGAGAAACTGGAAAGTACTGCAGTACAAAGGGATCTGGGGGTTCTAGTGCAAGAAGATCAAAAAGTTAGTATGCAGGTGCAGCAGGTGATCAAGAAGGCCAACAGAATGTTGGCTTTTATTGCTCGGGGGATAGAATATAAAAACAGGGAGGTATTGCTGCAGTTATGTAAGGTATTGGTGAGACCGCACCTGGAATACTGCATACAGTTTTGGTCTCCATACTTAAGAAAAGACATACTTGCTCTCGAGGCAGTACAAAGAAGGTTCACTCGGTTAATCCCGGGGATGAGGGGGCGGACATATGAGGAGAGGTTGAGTAGATTGGGACTCTACTCATTGGAGTTCAGAAGAATGAGAGGCGATCTTATTGAAACATATAAGATTGTGAAGGGGCTTGATCGGGTGGATGCGGTAAGGATGTTCCCAAGGATGGGTGAAACCTGAACTAAGGGGCATAATCTTAGAATAAGGGGCTGCTCTTTCAAAACTGAGATGAGGAGAAACTTCTTCGCTCAGAGGGTAGTAGGTCTGTGGAATTTGCTGCTCCAGGAAGCTGTGGAAGCTACATCATTAAATAAATTTAAAACAGAAATCGACAGTTTCCTCGAAGTAAAGGGAATCAGGGGTTACGGGGAGCGGGCAGGAAATTGGACATGAATTTAGATTTGAGATTAGGATCAGATCAGCCATGATCTTATTGAATGGCGGAGCAGGCTCGAGGGGCCGATTGGCCTACTCCTGCTCCTATTTCTTATGTTCTTATGTTCTTAAATCATAAAAATAGATGGATTGAGGGTGTAAGTACCCATTATTTTTATCTTTTATCCAAAGTCAATGTTATCACTCATTCTTCATCAGTGAGACAGTGAGAGCTGTACATCTCTAGGCGTATCAGTACCAATCAATGTCAACTGACAGTAAGATGGGCAAAACAGCTTTACCAGGTTTTCACCTCTTGAGCGGGACAACATAACTATTGGGTACAGCCCCATTCAATGGTCTGACTGAGCACAGACAAAGATTTCAAACAAGTCAGCCTGAGCAAAAGGAAGTCTAAGTCTCATGTTAACCTCTTGAAGTACATTGTTTTTTTTCCTCTCCCTTCAGGCTTTCATTGATTTCTGCTTCTCTCAAGACAAAATTATAGATTATTTTTGGCACCAGGAAATTTTTCTTTTGTACATTTGAGTTTTCTCTGTGGTTTCTGATTCTTCACGCCTTTGGGATTTTAAGCTTGAACACTGAACACAGAAGGAACACTGAACACAGAAGGAACTCCGAAATCCCATATAAACACAAATACATATGTACAAACAATACCTCGGATAAGGAATCTACAATTTTGATACGAAACATCACTGTGACAGGAGCAATACCAATCAAAAAGACTGGAGGTGGTCATTCCCAGGTTTTACACAGTTCGTTAAAATAGATTAGTTAATTCCCTGATAAAAGCTGCTGCTATTCACTCAGATTTGATACAATTGATTTCTTGAAAGGATCTCATGATTTATGGCACGAGCTGACCGCCTGTGATTTTGCTCATGAGTAGTTTGGAATCGCCAGCATAATTTTGATGTTGAGCTTTATGCCATTCTTATGGGAAATCTTGCAAAAATCAATGCGAGTCCAATCTATGAAATTAGAAAATATATTGAAGTTCTCACATGCTATCTGCGAGACCGTCAAAATGTTAAATATTTTTGCATTGCAATATTGTAACTGCAACGAATCAGGTGAGGTGGCCCACTCACCTGATTCTGCAATCCACACTCTTGACTTGGGATCACCCTGATGATCAAAATCAGCCCTCTAATTTTACATTGCTCCCCTTTCTTTGGACACTTCATGAATCCATCGGCAATACTGAATAGTCAGAGAAAATTATATCTGCATACAGGCATATAAGCGCTCTAAACTTGGTTTGGAGTTGGTATGCGCATGAGATGACTATCTATATGTTGTGACAAAGGAGGTAATAGCACAGATTAAGGAGGCAAGCAATTTGATATGGCACATCTCATGACGAATCAAGCCATTATTTTACACTTACCATATGTATTGCAATGTGTTACTCAAGTCCATAATTTTGTACCAAAATTTCCAGAGGTACTTAAAATGCTAGTTTCTGAGCATATCTGAGCAACAAATCACTTGCTGCATCAAAGCACTCATCCGAATTATTGGTAATTGTGGCAAAATTGAGCTTTGTCCTTGGTGAAATTTTTAAACATGTATTTTGTATTGCTAGAATCAGCATACAAGGGGTTAACTCGCAAGGCTACACAAGGTATTCTTGTCAGCAGAAAGCCATCAGCTTAGAAATAGAAAGTTGTCAGGGAAAGGACTCAAACGTAATTGGCTCAGAGAATGATGGTCTGAAATGTTAATTGATATCCTGGTCGGTCGTCATGCACAATCTCAGACATCTTGTGTAATTATCAGACATAGTCCACAATGTTCCTCAGAAGTACCATTGGGACATAGTGTTGCTTAAGGTATCATTCTATTTAATTTGCCCAGGGTTGCACATAACCAGCTAAACTACAGGAAGCCCCCTGGGCACAAGTCCAAGGATCGGCCACAGTCTGGGGTAGTGTGCTTGATTGGCAGCTCAGTGACAGAGACGACTTCTTACAGAATTATATTGACAGCCCACAGGTAGTCTGGGGTCAGTCAGTAAGAAGTCAGTCAGAGAGCAATCAGTGCATGCAGCGCACAATCAAGAGCTGCAAGTCTATTTGGTATTGAAGTCCATACCAGCCGAACCAGAAGGGAGAAGGCTGCAGAGAGATTACAGCAAGAGGTCACCCATGTTTCAAGAGCAAGTTTGCAATTTTGTTTTTATATATTGGGCATAGAGAACTCTCTCATGATGTCAAGGTATATAAATGAACACCTTTTATGTAACTAAAGCCACTAATTGATTCAAAAGCGATGTCTCAAATTGGTAAGAATGTTTATCGAGTCCATCATGTTCAAAAAGAGAATCCATATGGTGACACATTATGCATTCCAATAACCAGTGTACAGAGTAAAGGCTCTCTGTTGCAATCTCTGGGTCATGCTGTTGTTCACCTATGTACAGAGGAGAAAATTATATACTCCGGATTGTAAAAGATGTGGGGTCTGCTTAAGGAAGTGACCAGTGTTGCTAAACCTCAGAAAATCTCGAGCATTAAAAGTCCAAAACGTGACAATAATGAACAACAATTGTAAGTTCCTAACCAGTTTTGGCAGGAATTGAAAAGTTTTTAAATTTCTAGAGGAGAAAAGTTAACACTTAAATGACTGGGGCAGTTACAAGAGAGGTGATTTTCTGTATCAATCTAATGAAAGGAAGTCAAATTTATCAAGCGTTATGAAAATCCAAATGACATTCTTCTTATCTTGCAAATTTAAATAAGTGTTCATGAACTTGGACAGGAAATTTCCATCCATTAACCATGCAGTTGTGAATTACATACTAGCTTTAGAAAGCTGAAAAATAAAACAGCCTGCCAGTCTGTGGTTAGAAGTCTATTATTCTTCATCTTTGCTTTCTTGTTTTTCCTTGACTTGGGTGTACTTCTTATTTTATTACCGGTTTGGGATTTTTTTCCTGTTTAATGTTCAAATAGCAGTTTGGTGACTGAAAACCTAATTTAAGAGTTTAATACTGCAGCTATTGTTTGGCCAAAATTTGGGTAGCTACCCTATCTTGTTGCCAGAGTACGAAACACTAGAGGTTAATTAGCTGTTATTAGATCACATCTTTGCAACTCACACTCCAGTATTTTTCTTTTATTGAAAAGTAACCATGGTTGGCTCTGAACAGGACAGTACCTTGGATATATATCCTGTAGTTCATGAGAACTGAACTAGCTAATGCTTAATAATCATTATTTTGTTATAATATTTAGGTATCTCTGACCAAAACACTTAAGTGTTGGACTGAAGTACTAACTGTTTGCATAAACCAATTGCTGACAAGTTATACTAATGAACTTTAAGGTCAAGTGCACACCAAATCTTTCAGGGATTCAGCACATCCTAGCATTAACAACTCTCTGCAGGCAGACTTAAATAGGACCTTCAATCTATCACATTGTGGGTCACAATGAGGCCACCAACCTTGAATGCAGAAGATCCTAACCTTGCTGTCTGTGTTCATATAAAAATCTTTAACTGGCATCTGAGAGGTTGCGCATACAGTTGCATTATATCACTGTGGGCCTCTGTTTTAAATCACAATTTGGCACCAAAGTTGGGCAACATCTATCAATACATGAGAAAGTCTCCAGTAGATTGTCTACACTCGTACTCTAACCAACAATGAACAGTCAGAGAAAAGGAGATGTATTGGACTAAATTTTCTATTTGAGCATATGCTCAACCAGAAGTAAGGTGATGTGGAGATGCCGGTGATGGACTGGGGTGGACAAATGTAAGGAATCTTACAACACCAGGTTATAGTCCAACAGTTTTATTTGAAAATCACAAGCTTTCGGAGGCTTCCTCCTTCGTCAGGTGAGTGTGGGATTCCATGAAAGGATACCGCATATATAGTCAGAGAACAATGCCTGGTGATTACAGATAATCTTTCCAACTGCCCATTATCAAGGCAATCAAAGGAGTTGAATAGTGTTCAGACAGAGAGACATTACATACCAGACTACTGAATATACAAAAGGTCAGAACCCAAAGACAGAGAAAGAGAGAGAGAGAGAGAGAGAGAGAAACATCCGAAAGGAAGAGAAAGAGAGAGAATGACCAATTGTATTAAAAACAGATAACTTTTTTTTCCCCCTGGTGGGGTCACGTGTAGCGTGACATGAACCCAAGATCTCGGTTGAGGCCGTCCTCATGGGTGCGGAACTTGGCTATCAATTTCTGCTCGACGATTTTGCATTGTCTTGTGTCTTGAAGGCCGCCTTGGAGAACGCTTACCTGAAGATCGGTGGCTGAATGTCCTTGACTGCTGAAGTGTTCCCCGACTGGGAGGGAACTCTCCTGTCTGGCGATTGTTGCGCGGTGTCCGTTCATCCGTTGTTACAGTGTCTGCATGGTCTCGCCGATGTACCATGCTCCGGGCATCCTTTCCTGCAACGTATGAGGTAGACAACGTTGGCCGAGTCACAGGAGTATAAACCATGTACCTGGTACCATGTACCCACCAGGTACATGGTTTATACTCCTGTGACTCGGCCAATGTTGTCTACCTCATACGTTGCAGGAAAGGATGCCCCGGAGCAAGGTACATTGGCGAGACCATGCAGATACTGCGACAACGGATGAACGGACACCGCGCATCAATCGCCAGACAGGAGGGTTCCCTCCCAGTCGGGGAACACTTCAGCAGCCAAGGACATTCAGCCACCGATCTTCGGGTAAGCGTTCTCCAAGGCGGCCTTCGAGACACAAGACAACGCAAAATCGTCGAGCAGAAATTGATAGCCAAGTTCCGCACCCATGAGGACGGCCTCAACCGAGATCTTGGGTTCATGTCACGCTACACGTGACCCCACCAGGGGGAAAAAAAAGTTATCTGTTTTTAATACAACTGGTCATTCTCTCTCTTTCTCTTCCTTTCGGATGTTTCTCTCTCTCTCTCTCTTTCTCTGTCTTTGGGTTCTGACCTTTTGTATATTCAGTAGTCTGGTATGTAATGTCTCTCTGTCTGAACACTATTCAACTCCTTTGATTGCCTTGATAAGGGGCAGTTGGAAAGATTATCTGTAATCACCATGCATTGTTCTCTGACTATATATGCGGTACCCTTTCATGGAATCCCACACTCACCTGACGAAGGAGGAAGCCTCCGAAAGCTTGTGATTTTCAAATAAAACTGTTGGACTATAACCTGGTGTTGTATGATTCCTCACAGAAGTAAGGTGGTACAGGAAGAGTACCTGGCCAACCTTCAGTGCACTGATCTTGATGTATTTGGGTGTACAGAGCACAATTTCCAAATTTGCAGATGACACAAAACTTGGAAGTATAGTGAACAGTGAGGAGGATAGTGATAGAATTCAAGAGGATATAGACAGGCTGGTGACATAGGCAGATGAAATTTAACGCAGAAAAATGTGAGGTGATACACTTCGATCGAAAGAATGAGGAGAGGCAATATAAACTAAAGGGCACAATTCTAAAAGGGATACAGGAACAGAGAGATCTGGGGGTATATGTACACAAATCATTGAAGATGGCAGGGCAGGTTGAGAAAGCGGTTTAAAAAAAAGCATACGGAATCCTGGGCTTTATAAATAGAGGCATAGATTACAAAAGTATGGAAGTCATGCTGAACCTTTATAAAACACTGGTTCGGCCACAACCGAAATATTGTGTCCAGTTCTGGGCACCGCACTTTAGGAAAGATGTGAAGGCCTTAGAGAGGGTGCAGATGAGATTTACTGGAATGATTTGAGGGATGAGGGATTTTAGATACAGGGATGGACTGGAGAATGCTGGGGTTGTTCTCCTTGGAACAGAGAAGGTTGTGAGGAGATTTGATAGAGGTATTCAAAATTATAAAGGGTCTAGACAGAATAGATAGAGAGAGAGGAACTGTTCCCATTGGCAGAAGGGTCAAGAACCAGTGGATATAGATTTAAGGTGATTGGCAAAAGAACTAAAGGCAACATGAGGAAAAACTTTTTTTTAAAAACACAACGAGTGGTTATGATCTGGAATGCACTGTCTGAGGGGGTGGTGGAGACGGATTCAATCGTGGCTTTCAAAAAGGAATTGGATAAGTACTTGGAGGGAAAAATTTCAGGGATATGCGGAAAGGGCGGGGGAATGGGACTAGCGGGATTGGTCTTGCAGAGAGCCGGCATTGACTCAATGGGCTGAATGGCCTCCTTCCGTGCTGTAACTATTCGATGATAAATTGTAAATGTAAACAATAGGACAGCCTCTCTTTCTGCTTGACAATTTGCTGCAGTAAACTCAGGTGTAAACACATCTCAAACATACTGCAGATTGTCACTGAAGCTTGGATGGAAAGCTGCAGTTTATTTCACCTATAATGCCACCTTCAGGGCATAATGATGTTGTACATAGTCAGTCAGTTAATATTGTTTTGAATAATGATTAACACTGCCTACATGTGGCAAAGGATTTGTCACAGCGTATGAGTTCCATTGAGGCAGTGAAATTACAGGTTGCTCCCTGTCGCAGTGAAGGTATACTCTTCTTGCACTCATTTTTAAAAGATAAAAAATTATTTTTACCAATTCTGAATGCATCACATTTAATACAAAGAATCACAAGGTTTGTCTGCTCTTCTTGCCAATCCCCCCACCCTCCTCCACCTTCCTTCCTCTCATGATGATGTTGATTCTTTGCTGGGCTGACTGCCCTCCCATACCTCATCCAAGTGACACTTACTCATGGATCATGTGTGATAGCAAGAAGAAACGGAATCCTGGCTGATTTTACCTTCCCTAATCTAAAAGGTGTTGGGACCAATTGTGGTCCTGGCTGGGATCAGTTAACTCGGCAGAGACTGGAAATTGAGCGTGGGACATTCCTGGTCTGTAGAGCTCAGCGTCTCACTGGTTAAACTCTAAGCCATTGGGGGAAATCCAATAAGTAGGTTTCATGTCATTTATAATAAATCAGTTCATAGGATGCCAAGACATCTTAATCAAAAATGCTATATTTAGGCTATGGTTTCAGTCCTATCTGTTCACTTTTGGCTCACTTAGATATGAGATTTTTATGTCCCATCTCAACCCAACTGTCTGTCATCCTGGGTCCTTCCATTTTATGGCTTTCCTCCATCCTTTTCTAATTAGTTTAGCATATCCAACATTCCTTCTCCATATTTGGAGAAAATAAAACAGAAGTCAATGAAAGCCTGAGGGGAGACACCAGTATAGAAGGCACAAGATTTACTTTCTAGAGGTGTGGGCATATATCCCCCCACTTCCCAGAAAACCACGGCCCTGAAATTCAGATAGGGACCAAGTTGGATGAATGGTGAGTCTCCAGATACCTATACCGGTCAGAGCACATTGCCAATCACTTGACCCTGTTTATTCTATTTTTCTTTGTGTCCCTTGATAGCTGGGACTCTGCCAACATTGATTTTCCTGCACTGCTCTCTCATCAAGATTGCACGTCTCTCCTTGGCTAGATTGTGTGCCTCAGCTGCCGTGACTCTACTTTGCCACTCAATCTCTTCAAGTTTAAGGTAACCCGTTCCAGCTTAAAGTGCCCACTCCCCCCAGCTCCTGCTGTTACCTGCTGGGCTTCTGGACTGTATTCTGTGCAGTGCTGGCTTCTCAGCTTTACTCTGCTGCTGTTTCTCCTAGGCAGAAATGCACTTTCCTCTGGGACAAATCTCAGTTTTACCTCTGGTTTCTGGGCTTCACTCTAAATTTCATGTTTGCCACCACTTGCTACTGAGACCATGGCCCAGAATTTCCTGGATCCCATCTACACAGAAATATCACCAAACTTTGCCTGTTTTTACATCAATTTTCCCAACTGTAACTTGTGCCAAAATTTCACCTAGAATCATACGAGCATACACTGGAACGTAAAAACAGACATAAAACAATTCGAAATCATCGTAAACAATCAGGACCTGAGGAAAGTGCGGAACATTCCTTCTTTAATCCCTCTTTATCTTATTGATGTTTTGAAAATTGAAGTTTGTAGCCATCAAACTATTAATGCATGTTAAGCACAGCATGTTGAAAAAATGCAACTGTGGGAGCTTTTCTCTTTTTAATGTAACAGATTCTAATGCCATAAAAAAAAGTTAAAAGGTATAAAAAAAAGTGCAGGTCTCAGTGAGGAGAAAAAAAAATTGCCAAACAAACGCGATAAAACAGCAGTTATTTGGGGTCCTGCTGCACTCAACATTTTGGGTGTAAATTTACATCCGTTCAGAAATGGTGTGAATGCAGGAAATTCACATTCTTTGGTCTTCTGCCTGGGGAAGGAGCTATGTTGATGAGCTAAGTGGGGTTTCGGCAGACGTAACTCCGGATCGGCGCAAATGATCGAGGAAATTCTTATGTGATGTTTCGGCATAAAACCGGTGTAAATCAATTACATTGCGAATTTCCTCAGAAGCAAAAAAGAGAGCAATTCCACTCTTACATCATAGTAATGCCAAAACTTTCCAGGAAATTTTAGGCCTGTTTCCTGTGCTGGATTGCCTCTCTATTACACTACCTGGCCTTCTTCGGTGGGCTCAGTTTTCTGCTCCTCCGCTGGGACTTTTCACTTTACGCTGGGCTAGATCTAATCTGCCCCTGGTAGTTCCCATCTTCTCTGGACGTTGCTGAATGATCTCTACTTTACAGCTATCTGCTTGCTTTCCGTGCTCACTCTGCTCTGCTCCACTCATCCTTCAGAACTCTATCTTCCTGGGGCTGGGTTGGAGCAGGACCTCAGCACCTAATGCTCCCGACTCGGTGTACTCCTTACTACCTGTTCTTTGGTTATGACCGCAACGTGTCTCCTCTAATCTCTGCTATTTCTATGTTACCCATGTATTTAGTTGCTACTCTGGATCCAAACCCATTACTTCTTCTGCCCCTGTCAGCCCCTCTTGGGCCCTTCTCCTCTCTCCTTACTGTCACCCAGCTATGCCATCATTCATTTCTTCCTTTCAGTTACTTTCACTCCTCAAATCCCAACCGAATCCACCACAAGTGTTCCTTTCTACTCTTCTGCCACCATCCCATCTCTTGCCAACCTGTGCACCTATTGGGGTCTAACCTCAACAACCTCTTCCCTGTTCCCCTCAACAATGCCCCTTTGGACTCTGCCAGTGTCCCTAGAGACCGTCCATCCACTCATGAGCAGGACTCTTGCTTGTGGATGATCATACTGACATCCTGGCTTTGACTGAAACTTGGCTCATGAGTGGCGACAGCTTACCTCTTACCAAACCCTCCCTGCTGGGCTATAATTTCTACACCTGCTTAATCCAAACTGCCGCAGGGGTGGATTGGTCCTGATCACACGATCCAGATGCTGGAAAGAGAGCAGCACCCAGGTCAAAAGAAGGGGCGTGAGTGGAGCCCACGGGAATGTCCAGAATTGGAATTCCTCACAAGACTCAAGGCAGCAATAATCAAAATTGGCCCTTTTGTAAAAGGATGCAATTACCAAGTATTTTTGAATTCTCAGCCTGTCAGCAAGATTCTGCCATCATTGGTTATCAGGTGCTGCGTCTTTCCAGTGGGTGTCCAATTTGGTGACCCCCAAATACTCCACAAGTGTCAGGAGAGCAACATCGCCGGTGGGGTAAGATCGAGCAATTTTGTCCCACAATATTTATTCAGGATAATAATGAAAATCTAAGAAAGATCTGGGCCAGAACAGGGTATGAAGGGTTGCTTAGCTGCAAGTGCCAGATTCCATCATAAAACAGGAAAATGTATTAACACAAGTAAACAACTATCACTTTTGAGATTAGGTTGTTACCATTCCTGTTACCTTGGCACAATGGACCATTCATTTTATGTAAGCTGGAAATGGGCAACAACAACTGAAATAGTCACAATTAAGCTGCCAGTGTCAAAGAAAACAAAATTTCTGCATAAAAGGATAGTCCTGACCTAATTTGAAAGCACAAACAAACTTGTTAGCTTAAAAATCTTTCTTTTCATCATTTTTATATGACAAAAACACTGTTGATAGTGTATTGGGAATAAGATCTATCTACATATGTAACCAATATCTTTGATTTTTCTATTTCTGTATCATCCTCACAAGATAATTATTACCTACAAGAATAGACTAAATTCTGATATATCAGTTAATGCACTCTTGGTAAAAGTATTGCTGGTACCCGTTGTATTGAAGTAGTGAATCATTCCTCGAAAATATTTGGGCCCAGTACATCATGTAAAATGAAGTTGGTCTGAATTAATTCGAGAGGAATAACATTATCGAGAAATATCTGACCTCTTCAATGTAGTGAACAATATGAAACAGCCACAGGGGCTGATTATTGTGCCCTCTTGAAGAGACTGCAAACAACAAATCATACAGACCATTTCTGTCAGAAACGCCATCCCCCACCTGAGCTTATGAAATAAGGGATAAACTGCTTCCTTCAGAAAGAATAAAGAGCTTAACCAACTCTGTGTGGGCAGCTTCTCTCTGACTCACCAGGCTTTAAATGGAAAGCGTGCAGTGTATTCTAACACTTCTTGCTGTGCAGCTGCTCAGCCTTGGCTTGGAAAATACAAGACATTCATCCATCATGCCGCACTGCTGCAAGGACTGGAGGTGATTATGTGAATAATAATGAGGTACCAAAATTCTTGGTTTCTTATTTATGATTCTTTTTCCTCTCCAGCACACGTCAAGGAGTGGTTATCAAGAGGCTGGACAGTAGATGATAGGAAAACAGCAAAACTTGCAGTAGATTAACAGAGCAGGGAGGAGAATGGAGTGGCACCAAGTGGCTATTCTCAGATAGCTGTCTTTTGTTTAAAAGACTGCTTTCTGTTGCTGTTTGGAACCCACATTACTTTTGATGCCTAAATATTATCATTACCTGGAAATCTGCTCATTCCCAGTTTCCTTTCCATATCCATTTTCAAGAAATGTGAGGAGGGGGCTCTGTGAACATCCCCATCCTCAATGATGGCAGAGCCCAGCACGCAAGTGCTAAAGACAAGGCTGAAGCGTTTGCAACCATCTTCAGCCAGAAGTGCTGAGTGAATGATCCATCTCGGCCTCTTCCAGAGATCCCCCCCCCAATCACAGTCTTCAACCAATTCGATTCACTCCACGTGATATCAAGAAAAGGCTGAGTGCTCTGGATATAGCAAAGGCTATGGGCCCTGACAACATCCCGGCTGTAGTGCTAAAGACTTGTGCTCCAGAACTAGCTGTGCCTCTTGCCAAGCTGTTCCAGTAAAGCTACAACACTGGCATCTACCCGACAATGTGGAAAATTGTCCAGGTATGTCCTGTCCATAAAAAGCAGGACAAATCCAATCCGGCCAATTACCGCCCCATCAGTCTACTCTCATTCATCAGCAAAGTGATGGAAGGTGTCGTCGACAAAGCTATCAAGCAGCACTTACTCACCAATAACCTGCTCACCGATGCTCAGTTTGGGTTCCGCCAGGACCATTCAGCTCCAGACCTCATTACAGCCTTGGTCCAAACATGGACAAAAGAGCTGAATTCCAGAGGTGAGGTGAGAGTGACTGCCCTTGACATCAAGGCAGCATTTGAATGAGTGTGATACCAAGGAGCCCTAGTAAAATTGAAGTCAATGGGAATCAGGGGGAAAACTCTAGTGGCTGGAGTCATACCTAGCACAAAGGAAGATGGTCGTGGTTGATGGATGCCAATCATCTCAGCCCCAGGACATTGCTGCAGGAGTTCCTTGGGGCAGTGTCCTCGGCCCAACCATTTTCAGCTGCTTCATCAATGACCTTCCCTCCATCATAAGTTCAGAAATGGGGATGTTTGCTGATGATCTCAGTGTTCAGTTCCATTCTCAATCCCTCAGATAACGAAGCAGTCCGAGCCCTCATGCAGCAAGACCTGGACAACATCCAGGATTGGGCTGGTAAGTGGCAAGTAACATTTGTGCCAGACAAGTGCCAGGCAATGACTATCTCCAA
This sequence comes from Heptranchias perlo, assembly GCF_035084215.1. Classification (NCBI taxonomy): domain Eukaryota; kingdom Metazoa; phylum Chordata; class Chondrichthyes; order Hexanchiformes; family Hexanchidae; genus Heptranchias; species Heptranchias perlo. The sequence goes on from NC_090336.1 coordinate 43,380,794, forward strand.
CAAGAGAGTCCAACCACCTCCCCTTGACAATCAATGCAATAACCATCGCCGAATCTCCACCATCAATATTCTGGGGGTCACCATTGACCAGAAATTTAACTGGACCAGCCACATAAATACCGTGGCTACAAGAGCAGGTCAGAGGCTGGGTATTCTACGGCGAGTGACTCACCTCCTGACTCCCCAAAGCCTTTCCACCATCTACAAGGCACAAGTCAGGAGTGTGATGGAATACTCTCCACTTGCCTGGATGAGTGCAGCTCCAACAAGACTCAAGAAGCTCAATACCATCCAGGACAGCGCAGCCCACTTGATTGGCATCCAATCCACCACCTTAAACATTTACTCCCTCTACCACCGGCACACCGTGGTTGCAGTGTGTACCATCTGCAAGATGCACTGCAGCAACTCGCCAAGTCTTCTTCCACAGCACCTCTCAAACCCGCGACCTCTACCACCTAGAAGGACAAGGGCAGCAGGCACATGGGAACAACACCACCTGCACGTTCCCCTCCAAGTCACACACCATCCTGACTTGGAAATATCTCGCCGTTCCTTCATCGTCGCTGCGTCAAAATCCTGGGACTCCCTTCCTAACAGCACTGTGAGAGAACCTTCACCATACAGGCTTCAGCAGTTCAAGAAGTGCTCAGCACCACCTTCTCAAGGGAAATTAGGGATGGGCAATAAATTCTGGCCTTGCCAGCGATACCCACATCCCATGAATGAATAACAAAGAAGGATTTCTCCCTTCTTTTTTGGTCTCTACCCCATAATCCTTTGGCTGAAATATTGAGTAGCCCGGAGGCCGAGCTGGCCAGCAGCCAGGCAAGTAGATCAGAGGGGGTGGAGGTCGATCGCTGAGTGCATGAGGGGTGGCGAGATGCCCGGGGAGGCAAGGGCCCACAGTATTCTTGTGGAGCCTCCTAGCCCCCAAGGCGCGCCCAGATCTCTCTCAAGATTGCATCGGGGTTCTTTATATGTCATTGGACCCTTATTTACATTTGGTATGATGAGGTCCCCCCCCTGACACGGTCGGGAGTCTGGGCGGTGATGGGATCAGAGCATGAATGGGACTCTAAGCCCAGCACAGCTATTTTAGGGTTGATGCCATGCTGTTTCCACTGGATGGGCCAATTGGCTTGGGGTCTGTGAGTGGCAATTAAATCAGTCTGCAAAAAAAAAGGCAAATTTTGCCGTCTCAGCACTTGGGCCGCAAACTTTTCACTTGTGAGATTTAGGAATGGCCAAATCCGTTGGATCTTCTGGGGTTGGCCTAATTATATATTCATTGCAAACTGGAATGATATTCCTGCCGTGAGTTTGCTCAAAGGGAAGGAGCAGGTGTCGACGTGAAATCTAACTAGCTCTTAAAGAGGCTGGACCTGTGGATTAATGGTGAAATTATTTCATTCTGCAGCAACTTGTTGCATTTACCGATGAATGATACCCACAAAGAATGTCTCCATTCACTGATGCAGCTATGGAGCTGCTCCTTCAGGAAGCGGTTGAAGGGACGATATCTTTATTTACCACTAAAAGGCGATCTCTCCATAGCAGTCTGGTGCAGGATGTGTAAGAGGAGGTGGTGAAAAGGGTGTAACTGCGTCCAATACAGAGGACCTACCTGTCAATATGGAAAAACAACTTGCCAGCATCACAAAATCTGTCAGTGTAAGGTTATGCAGCGTTTCCCTATACCAAGTAGATAGGCACAGTATATACACCACAGTGTTTCTTCTCAACCTGTTACACCTTGATTATGGTCACAGCCAAAGCCAACCTTACAGCTTTCATAGTTTAACAGGCATCTTCATATTGCAGAGCGATAAAACAGAAACTATTGTCACAGTAACATCTGTAAACTGAAGCTCAGACTGCAAGCTTCTAGCAAAATCTAGCTGCATGACATGTTCATTTAGACACACACACAGATTTAGGGTGGGCATTTTGGTGCCATTATATATGCGCTTTCAGAACTTGGTGGTACACAACAGAAGGGGGCAAACTCACATGGGAAGAGGCCCCTGAAACTTTGTGCCCTTATAACTTTTAAATAGGCCATTCGGCAAATTCTGGGGTATCAGAGGATAGAGTGTGAAGCTGCTCCAAGCCAATACTCTCCTTTACCTGTAATTCTTTCTTACTCACCCACATACTCCAGCATACCACAACACAAAGTATATAACCACATAAGCACCATTTGCACAAACCTGCTGTAGCCATAGAACTAACCACAAGTCCAGTGTTGCACTATAAAGCACATCACAGCATAGACACAGGAGTAAGCCATTCAGCCTCTTGAGCCGTCTCCCTACAGCCATTCAATTAGATCATGGCTGATCTGTTCCTCAACTCCATTTACATCTTTGTTCCATATCCCTTGATACCCTTACCTAACAAAAATCTATCGATCTCAAGTTTTGAATATTTCAAATGACCCCGCATTTGGGAAAGTGAGTTCCAGGTTTCCTCTACCCTTTTGAAAAAGTGCATCCTGATTTCACTCCAAAATGGCCTAGCTCTAATTTTATTATACCCTCTTGTTCTGGATTCCCCACTAGAGGAAATAGTTTATCTGTATCTACCCTATTGAATTGTTAGCTGCATGCAAGCAATGATAATGTTGGTGACACTGGTGGGGCTTTACTGTACTTCTCTGCTTCACAATGCTTGTAGGACGCTCAATAATTATCCTGACGACTGTATCAATGAGTTGGTGTTCCTACTTACCACAAGGATATCGTGTGACCGGGCTGAGGAGAACAGCTGTTATCCTTCCAGTCTGCCTTCTCCTTAAAATAGCCCAAGGTCAGAGGATTGACTTAAAATGAAGGAATCATCACTGCTGCCTGGAATGCAAGCATTCACCTATATGGTCCTCTGTTGTGGGTCACTGATCACCTGCACATTATTGGCCTGAAACACATTGCATTATGGGTAGGGACTTGGATGGAGATACAACTGGTATTGATAACAACCTGGACCCTGTAAAGTAGAAAAATTGCAGTGCCCCGTCATTTGGTTTCCCATTGGGAAAGCCAAGGTGGTGTCTGCCCTGGTGAACAAGGCATCAGTGGCCAGTTTGATGTCCCCTGAGCTAACTCAGAATGAACCCGAGGCATAGAGGTCCAGTGCTGTGGTGACCTTCACTGTGACCAGCAGTGCCGTCCCTGTGATAGTGGCTACCTGCGTGTCAGATTCCAGCTGACAATAAAGCTCAGTCACTGTCTTCTTGCTGAAGCAGAGCCCATGAAGGCAGTTAGCTCAGATATTCTCAGCCAGGTATACCTCAGTCTGTACACCAGGCTCCATGGATAAGGCTGGTGCAAACAGCCTGGCTCTGGTGTAAGAGAACATGCCTCAAATCCTTTGTTTCATCCTTTTCCTCTTCAAATAGAAAAACACAAGGACAGAGGAATACCCATGTTCTGATTTTTAATTGTAGCAAACAAAATCTTGCAAACAATGCAGCAATCAGAACTCTAACAGTGTCACTTTTCTTTGGATTGTAATTATGAAAAATCTACCCATCAGACATCTTAGTTGCTTCAACAAATGAACCTCCTGAAATATCAGAATGTGCCTTTCCATCACTGCTCGTTTTACATGGGCGAAATGAGCATGTAGGACGTTCCCCCTACAAAACCAGGGAATATATACAGCTTCATTTAAATGCAATCTCCATCAATTTCAATATTAAGTCCTCGCACAAAATGCACTTCAGACTGGGTGACAGGCCAGGTGGAAGATTAGACACTGAGCAATTCATACAGGGATTCAACAATATGGATCGCCACCTGTTTTCCAGGTCCTTATTCACCTGTTCTGCACTTACAGGATTACCCTGCTGGCTGGAAATTATGTGTCCTTAATTGCCACAATTACTATAATAAGTAATTTAACCGTACTGATTCACTGAAAGGTAGATTCCACAGAAACCCATCGAAGAGCAACCCTTTTGAAACGCTGCAATTTCAGCCAATATTTCTGAAATCATTTCTAAAAGTGGATTCAATGGTCATTTTTAAATTTATGGCCTTACTGAATATATAGTGTGAAATAATCTCAATTTTTTCTAAAATCACTTCCTTATGCCTATTGTTCCCCATATGGTGTTCCACACTCCAACCTTTTCTTTCCAGAAGCTTGTCTTAGCAGGTCTGGAATTCATTCTTTCCTCCAATCCTGCAACTTCATTTTTTCACTTGGCCTTTTCATTTTTTTTATATCCACCAAATCGTGCATGCAAGGCCGAGGATCCTATTATCTGCGCATGCACAATTTGGCACTTCCCTCCCCATCCGCCCAGAATGCCAGAGCTACGAAAAGCAATACGAATGAAAACCAGGTGAGAAAGTAAATATAAAATGAAGTATAGATCACAAAACTAAAGAAGTTATACAAAATCTTTATTAGTTACTAGTTAGACCCCAGCTGGTGTAGTGTGTCCAATTCTGGGCACCACACTTTAAAAAGAATGTCAAGGCCTTAAGAGAGGGCGCAGAGGAAATTTACTAGAGTCATACCAGGGATGAGGCACTTCAGTTATTTGGAGAGACCAGAGAAGTTGGGATTGTTCTCCTTGGAGTAGAGAAGGTTAAGGGGTGATTTAATTGAAGTGTTCAAAATTATGACAGGTTTTGATAGAGTAGATAGCAAGAATCTGTTTCCATTGGCAGGAGGGTTGGTAACCAGTAGACACAAATTTAAGATAATTGGCAATGGAACTGGGGGAAAATGAGGAGAAAGTTTTTACACAACGAGTTATGATCTGGACTGGACTGCCTGAAAAGGGTGGTGGAAACAGATTCAATAGTACTTGAAAAGGAAAAAATTGCAGGGCTATGGGGAGAGAGCGGGTGGATGGAAGACTCGCCATCTCCCAAAATCATCCCACTGGATTTTGGCCATTCTTTGGACAGGATGGAATCTTGATGGTTCCAGGTTTCAAAAGGCAGTGCCTCCACCAGTCTTCCACCCTTTCCTACCACTTGAACTTTGGGGCCAGTAAATGCAGAAATTTGAGGTTAGTCATTCTATGTCAAAATCACTCACCCTACATGTAAGCATGCTCACATACTGCCGGCAAGTGTACCATTATCTGCTGTAGATGGGATATAATAAGTAACCGTTTCACTTAAGGTCAATAGAAATTTCAGCACGCTAGAGAGAAGGAAAGTTTCGCAAATCCTTGTAAGCTTGCTATTTAAAGCTACAGACTTTTAAAACTAGTTATTAATTCTACAAATTCATGACGAACAAGCAATAGGTCCCTTGGGAGCTGGCTAGTGTTCAGCAAGCCCATCAGAAAATTCCAGCTTGATTTATTTTGAATGTTGTAGAAATGAAAAAGAAAGTCAGGTTTTATAACTGCAGTTGTGTGACCCCCATCCCCCCACCACATCAAGCAAACCTTCAGAAAATGTCAGAAACAATTACACTGCAAATTAACCACCCTTTCTTGTAAGGGGCTCCGACACCTCAGGTTATCTCAGCAGTATTAACATTTCATAGACAGAACCATTTCTAACTGCAAGAGATTTTGTTTGGCAAATCTTGTTTAATCGTTAAAAAAAAAATACAACACATGACAGAGAATGTACATGCTAGGGAAAATACAATTGCTACACAGCAGTACAAGAGCTGGGCAGGAAAGAAAATCCTCAAATGATAGTAAGGCTATGAAAACTGATTATATTTTCTATCAATTATTGAAGATTTGAATGTGCCCAGCCACTTCCTGGCTGCACAATAACATGTTGATGCCTTGCTGAATGACAGAATCCATTTTTCAGTTGGTAGGAATCCAAATTGCCCAACTAACAAACTAAACATAGAAATTTCATTTCAGTGTTTGCTTTGTCAAGAAAACAACATCAGCACTCAGCTATAGAAAAGCATCTAATTGACTGGTGGAATGTGTGTACTGTACTGTGCCATGTACTAATTGGGTTGATCAACTAAATGATTTAGTCCATTTTCTATCAGTTATATTGTAACCCTTGTTTAAAACAAAAGGATTGGTAGAACTCCTCCTCCCATCCTCAGAGCAAGATTATAGTGAGTGGGACATTGTAATCAAGTAAAACCCCAGGGTCTGCCATGCTTAAAGATAAACCCCAAACAACTGGCTCCAGTCCCAATCCTGCCTTACTCTCGATACCATCAAGAACATCGATGATGAGCTTTGTCACATCACTGCAGTGTCAAAAAAGTGGCCCAATATTTAGCTTCACTGATTCAAAGTAGTCTTGCAGTGTGGTGAACACACCTTCCATCAGCCAAGAGTAGAGTGCTGCAGCCAACCAATTTGCAAAGAAATTGTGCTCTCACTTTCCACACTCTACCTTCAGTAGATATAGAATATTCCTATAGTTTTTTTATAAAATGAAAAACAAAATGCATTTTGAAATTGTACTCAGATTTCACAACTCCTGGCTTCTTATTTATCAGGAAACTCCTATATCTGAAGGAATACAGAAACTCAGCCCTGCAGTAGATGGTCAATGATTTAAGTTGAGGCATTTTTGAGGGCATTTTGAGCTGGGTCATAATCCTTTGAACAGGCCATTCTGAGAACTTCTCTTCAAAACCACTATATTGGTCACCTGAGAAGGTCAGTGCTATTGTTGCTGTTGCATCTGCTGCAGAACAAACTATTCCAATGTAGTTTTATGTTATCAAATTCATAAAACTTAACATTTGCACCCAGTAAATTGTCATGCAAGTTTCTTAACCAGGACAACAATGCCCCTTTCAAAATATTAACATTTAATCCTCTATCTTGGTTCAAAGACTTGCAGAACCAAAGCCAGACAAAATCTTTCCACTGAAAGGTACTAGTCTGCTTTTCTGCTCCTTGAAAGATTCTGTCGTCCAATTCTACAGAAGCAAAAGTACATACATTTTTTAAAAATCTCTTGAAAGGAAGACATTTGTTTTTTTTTTAATACACTGACAGCATATTAAAGATGATATTCTGCCCCAAATGCAATAGAACAATACAATACTGCCTGGTTAAAAATGGAGGTCAGAATATTAAGGCACTGACTGATTTGCCTGTTCTTCTCTGCTGATAGGTAACCTTTCTGTCCTAATGAAGTAGTTGCCCAAAGGAAATAGCTGTGCTATTCAAATTGTCAATCATGCCTTGTCTTTTTCCATTTAAATTATTTCCTGATTACTTCCATCACGTATATGCTGGCCTCACCTTCAATTTTCGACCGTGGACAGCCTTCTAGATCACAATTAAACAATTTACCGTGTTTTAGCATTTTATCACCCCACCCCCACCACCCTTTTCATTCCTGATCAATAAACATCACAAGCCAATGTTTTTATCAAAATGTCTCTGTCCTGGGTCCCCTTTTTGGGATTGTTGCCTCAGAATATCATTGTCTCTGCAATCAAAAGGACATGAGTCATTAAATTGGCATTTGCAACAAGAGCTTTTCACAGCTTCTGTGAATGGGCAGGAGATCGTGGAAATGTAATGAAACATGTGAGTTTACAAACATAGCTTTGCTGAAAAGAAACTGAGCAAACTGCATGAATCAGAGAATCTCATGTGTGGAGAAAAAAAGTCAATAGAAAGGGCAGATCATTACTCTAGAATTACTAACAGGCCAGCAAAAAATAATTCTGCAGTTGACCAGGATAATCTGGTAGTCCTGCTTTTTACTCCTCCTCACATCATCATCAATGTCAAGTGTTTTACTTGGCTAAGAGAATGACTAGATTGTACAGAGGCAAGCTGTTGTTTTTCTTTCTTCCACAGCCTTTTGAACAACTTGCAAGACACAGTTAATTTAAATGTTAATCACAGTACCTCGATCACCTTTGTGTTCTGTTATTTTAGGATTACATTTTTAGTTCAACGCTCAAAATAATACAGTAATCAACCCAAGTTAACAGAGGCTTCTCCCCATCCCCCTCCACCACAGTTTCTGGTTCAATGCCATCTTTATACAAGAAATGGAACTGAACTGACCATCTCAGGCACAAGTGACAAAAACTTGTATTTATGTCTGGCTATGTCCAAGAATTTAATAGTCATATGATCTAATAATTGAAATTATTATTAGAAAAGTTTGGATTGGATTGGATAATTTTCTGGTACAGTAATGTTTCCACAATATGTACATTGACAGGAGACTATGTATGATGTTTTATGAAGCCCAGTAAAATTAAATGTATTACTTGTTAAAAAAGTAAACGAATTAACAGTTTTCCTAATTCCTGCAAGTAAATGCACTGGTCGTGCACTGAGCCCATGGATCAGGGAGCTGTAATTTTAATCCTCAGTCTGTATTGAATCATCTCATCACTCCAGAGACCTGAGCACATAATCCAGACTGACACATTACTGCAGTACTGAGGTAGTGTTGCATTAAGATGCCGTCTTATGGATGGGATGTTAAATCAAGGCCCCAACTGTCCTCTCAGATGGATGTAAAAGATCCCATGGCACTATTTGAAGAAGAGCAGGGGAGTTCTTCCAGTGTCCTGGACAATATTTATCCTTCAACCAACACTAACCAACCATCACTAAAAATTGATTATCTGGTCATTTATCTCATAGCAATTTGTGGGACCTTACTGTCGCACTTCCCTACATTGCAAGAGTGACTACACAAGTGAAGTGCTTTGGGATGCAGGTCTGTGGAATTTGCTGCCCCAGGAAGCTGTGGGAGCTAGATCATTAAATAAATTTAAAACAGAAATAGACAGTTTCCAAGAAGTAAAGGGAATTAGTGGTTACGGGGAGCAGGCAGGAAATTGGACATGAAGCTGAGTTCGGATCGGTCAAGGCCCTGTGGGTGGCGGAGCGGGCCCAGGGGCTGAGTGGCCGGGTCCTGCTCCTACTTCTTGTGTTCTTTAGTTTTGAGGTTAGGATCAGATCAGCCATGATCTTATTGAATGGCGGAGCAGGCTCGAGGGGCCGATTGGCCTGCTCCTGCTCCTATTTCTTATGTTCTTATGTCCTGAGGTCATGAAAGGCTCTATATAAATGCAAATTCTTTATCTTTATCTCAGCCAAAACACAATTGGGGTTCTGGCAACCTAGAAACCCTTGATGAACATGCATGTGTAAACACTAAGTAAGGACATGGTTAGGCTTGAATATGCCAGATTCCCACTCTCCACACCCTGCTTCTGGTGGGGAGCACTTACATAAGAACATAAGAAATAGGAGCAGGAGTAGGCCAATCGGCCCCTCGAGCCTGCTCCGCCATTCAATAAGATCATGGCTGATCTGATCCGAACCTCAAATCTAAATTCATGTCCAATTTCCTGCACGCTCCCCGTAACCCCTGATTCCCTTCACTTCTAGGAAACTGTCGATTTCTGTTTTAAATTTATTTAATGATGTAGCTTCCACAGCTTCCTGGGGCAGCAAATTCCACAGACCTACTACCCTCTGAGTGAAGAAGTTTCTCCTCATCTCAGTTTTGAAAGAGCAGTCCCTTATTCTAAGATTATGCCCCCTAGTTCTAGTTTCACCCATCCTTGGGAACATCCTTACCGCATCCACCCGATCAAGCCCCTTCACAATCTTATATGTTTCAATAAGATCGCCTCTCATTCTTCTGAACTCCAATGAGTAGAGTCCCAATCTACTCCACCTCTCCTCATATGTCCACCCCCTCATCCCCGGGATTAACCGAGTGAACCTTCTTTGTACTGCCTCGAGAGCAAGTATGTCTTTTCTTAAGTATGGAGACCAAAACTGTATGCAGTATTCCAGGTGCGGTCTCACCAATACCTTATATAACTGCAGCAATACCTCCCTGTTTTTATATTCTATCCCCCTAGCAATAAAAGCCAACATTCCGTTGGCCTTCTTGATCACCTGCTGCACCTGCAAACTAACTTTTTGATTTTCTTGCACTAGGACCCCCAGATCCCTTTGTATTGCAGTACTTTCCAGTTTCTCGCCATTAAGATAATAACTTGCTCTCCGATTTTTCCTGCCAAAGTGCATAACCTCACATTTTCCAATATTGTATTGCATCTGCCAAATCTCCGCCCACTCACCCAGCCTGTCTGTATCCTCTTGTAGGTTTTTTATGTCCTCCTCACTCTCTACTTTCCCTCCCATCTTTGTATCATCTGCAAACTTTGATATGTTACACTCGGTCCCCTCCTCCAAATCATTAATATAGATTGTAAAGAGTTGGGGACCCAGCACCGACCCCTGCGGAACACCACTGGCTGCAGGTTGCCAGTCCGAGAATGTACCATTTATCCCAACTCTCTGCTTCCTGTTAGATAGGAAAAAAGACATACTTGCCTGGTCAGAGCGCATACTGGAAATTTAAATGGTCATAAAATCATGAGCAGCACATGTTTGAATTTCTAAAGCTCCCCACCGGAAGCACGATTGTCCCCTCAGTTTTCAGGGCCATATGTGAAGAATAATCACTTTGCTGAAATGCTGGAGGGCCACCACATCCCTCTGAAATTTTACTGCAGCTCAAGTTACTAGCTTTGTGAAAGGGGGATTAGAGATGAAAATTGAAAGGGAGTAATACGTGATGTGCTTATTCCCATTTTACAAATGCCTAGAGCATAATGTACTGATTTTTACAATTATTTTCCCATCATTTTTCTGATACAGCTTTTTAATTTTGCTTCAGTAGATGGCAAGGTCAAGTTCAATATAAAAAATGAATTTGTATTTCCCACTCAACTTTACACACAAAAAATTAAAATAATGGCTGGCAAATTAGTATTATAATCTGTACATTGTAACTCAGTCATTCATCTGTCCAAACAATGCATTCATTTTGGAAAAGTAATGAACGTAGCTTTATTATATTTTGACAGACTTCACAACTAGCCCAGTACAATGAGGGAAAAAAAAGTCATGCAGACCACCCCTGATGTAAATTCTGAATGTGGGAAGTATATACTAGCATAACATTAATCACAAATTCTCTAATTAAAATGCATATAATTTAAGGAAGCATTTACATTTCACACCAACATTAAACTGGCAGTGTAAATCCACATCCACGACCCAACCTGGTTCTGGAGGGATGTGAAGTGAGACTTTCTCGAGGGGGGTTGTCTGACACTGCTTCAGTTTGATGCCACAGGTAAATCCATTGCGGTATCAAATTTGGTTTTCAAACTGCTTGGGGGTTCTGACCATTATTGAAATATTGAAAGCGCAGAGATTCTCCCCTTCCTATTCACTATACGCTTAAATTTTAACCATTGGCAAGCAACTATATCCAGGCACGTGCAGAGATCTCACCTAAACAGGACAGTTAAACTTCCAGCCAGGTGGGAACCAACCAAAATGAAAAGGGTTCTGCCTTACTGGAACCCAAACTACAGTGTAAATTCAGCCTCAATCAATAACCAGCAATGTCAAATAAAGAGCCTAAAGAAAGTGCAAAGGAATAAAGCCAAACCCAGCCCAGACTGATGGGTACTCTCTCAACTGGTTGAAAGGGTCTGTGTGAAATGAACTTTTGTAATCTTAATCCAAATTCCCATTGGGTACAAGCACACAGATCTAAACCACAATTCAACCACAACCACAATAATCACTACTTTAACAGCTCACTCAGAAGGGCTATAAGGATGTTTGGTGTGAAAATGGGAAAATTCGCAACCTGTAGCCTCAATACTCTGGCAATTCAGCTCTCAAAATCTGGTTTATTTGCATTAATACTTCAAATTTGCTAGTTCGTCCGAAATGAATTTTGTGGGCCTGGAGTCTTAGGAAGGGCCATTTTTAAGCATTGTTGTCACAGCCATGGATAAATCTTAAAATCAGAACACCAAGATCGGTTATTATCAGCAATTTGATTTTTATATATTAGTCAATCTCCTATGGTGTTGCACGTAGGCAATGAAGACCAATTTGAATTTTTCAGGTAAAACAGGGTTAGGAGGTTAGGGAATAATGGAACTAACATGGCAGAGCAGAGAAAGCAGGGTAGGTGGAGAGGAAGTACAGGAGGAGAGGGAGAGAGCAAGTGGAGCAGGGAAGTGAGTGGGGAAGGGAGGAAAAAAAATAATAGAAGGGGGAGGGAGAATACAGTGGGGGAGGGGAGCAAAGGGATGGAGGAAAAGGGGAGGGGAGGAGAGAGGAAGAGAGTGTTGAAGAAGGGAAATTCAGATCACAGGGGTAGGATTTGAGACAAGAGCCAGCCAGCCAGCCATCAGGAGAGGAAAAATACAGCCAGTGGGGTGGGGCAGGGCAGGCTGCAGATAGAAAATGCAGTCAGTGCAGAGGGGTTACAGTAAAAGGGGATGTGGAGTGGGGTAGAGGTAGGGAGGTGAAGGAGCATTGCAGCCAACGGTAAACTAATAGGAATTTAAGTAAGCTGGGGGGTGGGTAGGTGGAGAAGTGAAAGAGGTGGGGGTGTTGGTGGAAATTAACGCAGTCCACGATTTACTGCTCAGTGGGGGGTCCTGAGGGGGGAGATGGAGAACACTGGTTTATTGAATGGGGGTGGGAAGCTTTTTTTGTTTTCCTCAGGTCTCTCAGATGATGAGACTTCCACTGGTACTTCAGGGATTCTTGACACTCGCTGGCTACCTGAGTAAGTAGCTCAACCAATAAACAATTGGTTGCCACTTTCTGTTCAGTTGTTTTCATAACCACGGCACTTCCATTTGTTTAATCTTGTTAATGTACTATCTACTGCTGCTGTCTTTCTGACAATTGGCATTTTCCCTAATTGAAAAAAAGCCTGCCCTCAGGCTTCATTTCTTTCTCTGGATTAACTTAGTGTCCCACTTGCTTCTACCATTTTGCCTATTTTACCCCCAAGGACCACATTCTTTCGGTCATTCACAATGGATTTTTTTGCTACCTGCTTCATTTTGAATGTTCCTTTGAGGCCACAGTCACTAATACATTTCTGGGATGAATGCAGATGAATTTATTAAGAGTACAGTTTGGGCTGCGTTGTAACATTAGGTGGTACCACATTGTTTTCAAATTCATCAAATAACATTACATTGCCAGCATCGCCTACTCGCGCAGTATTGTTGGAATTCTGAGAAAAGTCAGAATTTTTATTATACAATAGATGCACACAGTAATGGAACTACACGTTTAAACTTTATATGTGACCTGAGCTCTACTGGTCACGCATATAATCCACACACAAAAAACAACAAATTTTGGCACCTTTGCAGTAAAAAGATGCTTCTGCTTTTGATGGTGGTATACTGGACCTGGGTGTGCCAACATTGATATTAAGGAGACCAAATGGAGAGATATTCCTTTCCATAGTGCGGCCATTTTTCACTTTCAATGGCACATTTTAGAAAATGAAGTCTAGTGTGGATACTCACTTTCTCCAAGATGCCGTATTAACCTACACAGCCTTATAGTGTGGCTTGGTGTAAGTTATAGCGAAGATTCTTTGGATCTCTGAGATATGGCATCATACTGAAAACAGTCCAAAATTAAATTACCATTGCTGCCAACACCACCATATTAAAGAATTTGTCATTGTACCAATTCATATTTCATCAAGTATGTAAACAATACTTGAAGTAATTACTGAGCACAATGAAATATCTTGCAAAAATTTACTGACATTGAATTAAGGATTCCCCAACTGTATTTATTATATTACAGTAAACAGGTGAGGAAACTTCACTTAAAGTTGTAATGTCTTACAACAGATTTTTTCTTCCATCTAAACATCTTCATTGAATATAAAAATATCCGAAAACAATCTTTAAATAAGACAGCATTTTCAAAATGCATCATTTTCTTTTTCCAGGTGGAATTGGCATCTGCTGTGTGCAAATATCAGTGCTTTAAATCTCTTCCAGTCAATCCCAACTAGAAAAACTAATGCATTACTTCTTGATTTCTATGTAAGCTTATTCTGTAAAGACCTCTAGCCGGGGGGAAAAATAAATTACCAGTGGCTATTGAGCTGCTTTTACATTTGTACTTGTTTAATTTGCATCGCAGGACAGTGATGTCCTTGTGCTGTACATATATATTTCTAAAGTAATGTGGGTGTACGATTTTACTGTCTGGATAAGAGAGCCGGTTTTAGCAGTGTAAAAACGCTAAGCTGGTGCATGAGCGTCACTCTCCTGCGATCGTCACTAAACCAACGCCAAATATAAAAGTATCTTTAATGGCTAATTAACTCATGTTTAGTTGCCAAAATATTACTGACTATCTCCACACAGGTGGAAAACCCACCGAGTCGCTGAATTATATTTAGCTACATAATAAATAAAGTAGGTTCATTTATCATAGTCAGGAAATGCCTCTCAACAATTTGGATTTCCACCAACTCATTTTCCATAACTGATCTATTTCCATAAAAAGCATAAAATTACACTAGTTAATATAAGATATCATCTCTAATCAGGATATTCCCCCCCAAAAAAAAGATAAATATATTGTGTAATTTTAAATGTCTGTCTGCAGTTGGGGCCTGGTCAAAAGTTTTATTATATTTCTAAAAAAGATAAACATAATGAAGAGAAGTGTTAAAAAATACTATTTAAAATTAAAACATTGTAAAATAGCATTAATGCCATTTAGCCACTTCATGGAAATGAAAAAGATTTTATTGTACCCAAGTTAAAATCCCAGTGTTTCTGTCAGTTACATTAGTCTATTAGACACCTGCCAGTGGAACCTGGGGTGTTATTGCCAACTTGATTGACGCAGGTATTCTGGCTTTCTCTAAAATGTAGCTTTGTTACTCTTAAATCAGGTCAAATAAGACAGAAAGAAAACAGTCAAAGATGGAGGTCTTCTCCTGCACTACTCAGGAATGCAAACCTTGTTTTCTGGTACATCAACAGGAGAATTACAATGATGCATCAATAGGGAGCATCCACAGACTGGACCATCCTATCTTCCCAATTTGAGGATAGGGCACATATAAGACGACAGCTCACTGGAAGATGTAATGAGATGACATTGATTACCTTCATCCATTTTCTGCAATCATGAAAAATCCATAATCACAAAAGCTTTTAAAAATAATTTCATGCCCCCACCTCCTCGTTAGAGCTGCCTTTTAGTCATAGTTTCATGAAAGACCACATCGGCACCATAAATATAAAAAAATTAATCTGTTGCAGTTAAGCCCATTTCTCTGAATATTCAGCTTCCCTTCCCCCCCCCCCCACCACCTAGTAAACAGACTGTTAACAAATCAGCAAGCTGGCAAACAAATTCCTTGCATGACAATAAATCTGAGCTCCATGCTCTATAACAATTAAGATATAACCTCGTTGCCTGTGTGGTTACATCCAAATATATCATACCTGGCATGACACTGCAACAATTTCACAGATTACATCATCAATCAGGACGTCAAGTAAGGGCATGAAACACATTTCTTACTGTGGCCTTGTCGCTGTGAGAAGAAAAAGCTTTTTGAAAAGGAACAGTCAAAGAAAGGCCTAGCAGCTAGAAAATGCTGTGGTAAACACAAATCACTGACAACATTTTTGCCATTCAGGATAAGTGTAGTATGAGGTGACAAAGAAAATATGAGGATTAACATTTGAGAAACCGGCTGACTAAGCTATTTGGCCCAGATCTATTGCTCTTTGCGTAGAGTTGCATTAAAGTCATAAAGGCAAATGTCAAGCATAAAATTAACAAGATACGTTCCTCCTGAGCTTTTCAAACATGAGAAAATTGACTGAAGAGCTAACTAAAGGGTGAAAATTTGGGAATTTACCATTACTTGATTATAGTAAAACTTTAATTAAAGATACTAATGGTGCTCTTTCTTGACACAGGTGCAATGTTTGCTAACTGCTGCTGGAGACATGGTTTGCAAGGGTTCAAAGGAGTGTCCTCAAGACCTTAGAGGGACTGAAAAATTATACACTGCCATAAAAGATTAGACAAAAACTTTGCAGTAAAACTCAGACACATACGCACAAATTATTTTTATTTTCTGTATGCTGCTTCCTCATGGAAAAGGAGGAGGGGAAAAAATCAGAAACCTGGTGAGATGGGAAGGGGAGAAGAGTATGGTATTATTCCTGCTGCCCAATTAGGCAATCAATGCATTTACAGTGATTAAAGATAACAATAGATACCACCTCAACAAGGGTAATAACTATTTCACAAATAATTAACATTTTCTCTCCCTTTGTAAAGGGGGCCGAAAACGCTTCACTTTTTACCAAAATCTTCAGGGGTCGAGGCCGTGCCAGGCCCGGTCGCCTGGTCTCACTTGGTGCACAGGACGCCAATTATCCACCTGCCGTATCCCAAGCTGGGGCCAGTAGCCTTGTTTGAAGAGGATAGAGGTTCTGCCTTTTAACAAGAGCTAGAGGAAACTCCGATGGAAATCCAGGATATTGGGTATCCGGGTCCCATCCAAATTTGCAGCTCTCCTGCCGTAAATCTGACAGGAGTGCATCGGAAGGGCAATACATTTTGACCCCTTATATTTAGCATTGTTTATCTGATAGCTCATCAACTTCTGTTGAATTCATTTAGTTCCAAGTGTATATAATGTATAACTTGATTAAATAGAAATGTTTTTAATTTTTGGATTTCTTGTACCACCTTACATTTCCGTTAACTTCGTTCTGCTGCAGTGTCCCACACAGAAAACAGTTAGGATATGTCTGCTCTAGAGATTTGATGGAATTTGCTTTTGTTGTGTTTTTCTTCCCTAGCAGAATATAGCACCCATTATGAAATCAATGTGGCAGAACAGGTTTAGCCTATGCTAGTCCCTGTTAATACCGTCAGCTTCAATAGTTCCCAGCAATATTTTTCTCTTGTGTTTGAAGCAACATGTGCCATCACAACAACATGCAATAACCCAAGTTTCAAGAAGGAATTAGTAATTTGCATTTTAATGCTTTTTGCAATGTTATGCCTCAGATTTCCAAACTTCATTCTATGACTGGAAATGCAAACAAATTCATGCATGGAACATTGAATTATGGGGTTGTGATTCTGCAGCAATCAGCATCTTCAGTGAGACATGAAACTGTTTTAAGACTGACTGAGCAGTATAGTTTTATGTGGATTTAGTATATAATATTCTCTGCCAATTCCCCCCCCCCCCCCGCCCACCCCGGGCATTGGTTCCTTGCTGGGATGCAATTCCATGGGTGCCAGGTCCCCTCTGATACCTCACCTCAAATGACCCGAAAGGCTACTTAATTGCAGGAGCCACAATGAGATCACACTCAAATTAGATATGAGCTCAGTTGTACTTTCATACCAACAAAACCTTGCAGTGAAAACTAAAGGTGCATTTATACTGCATTGGTGTGAAGCAAAAACACAGCTGTTACAGTGTAGATGAAGCCTGAATTCTGACCTGACACTGGAGCATAGCAGAGTAAGTTCAAGCTTTCACACTTGATTTACACTCTAATTTCAGTACTGGTGTGAAGCTGTTTCAACTTTACACTGATGCTAAACTTGTGGGAGGTGAAATTGGTCAATGCCAATAGTGCGAAACAAGCTCATAGCGAATCGACAGCCCGTTATACGCCACACCTGAATTACTTTACTGTTGACTTCAATGGAAAAGAAAATCAGGCAGAGTGTAAAACAGGCTGCCGATTCACTTCGTTCCTATTCCACACTCCTGACGAAAGCTGATTTCCCCCCTGTGGAGTGTGAATTCACATCAGTGTACTATATCCCATGTAGGAAGAATTATTTCCAAAGTTAGCCTTCACTTTAGTACATGTACAATTTTTTTAAAATATAAATTTCCATTTCCCTGAGTATAAGATTTCTTTTTCCCCCTTCTTTAGATCCAATTGGTTATTTACTGTTCTTCATAGTATTCCTTATTACCATTCCTTGGCTTTGCACCATTCCTATTTCATATAATTGGCAGAGACACACTTGGTCCTATGCATCTGCCAGCATTATTCTGTAACTGTCCACAAACAGGCATATAAGAAAGGCTCAAGTTGACTCCCATTCCATGCCCCCTCATTGTGTGTAAAAAAAAAAGTGGATGAAAACCCATGTCCCCCCACTCTGTAGTTATATAGATTAATATACTAGCATATTATACCACCAGGCTGTCTATTTACACTTAATAAAATCTGGTTTTTCAAACTGAGCTTGCTGCAAATACTGTACCTCTTAAGTAACTGCAGTATGCTGATGGCAAAGCAGTCACACTTTTAGACTGTACATCAATGGGTTTAAAAATAATGATGTCTTCAAAGAGATGAACCATTCATGAATGCTAAAGTGGTACAACTGCATTTTTAATTGGAGATTTCTCTCAGAACAACTAAATCAGCATAATAAAAAAAAGTTTTACTAACCTATTGAGATTATGTTCTTTTAAATATAAGAGTGTAAAATTAAAATGTAGAGATGAAGCTAAATTCTAAATCTAGTTCTAAATCTAAAAAGGGGAACGACTTAGAATACAAAGTATTTCCCAATTGTAAAGTTAAATATTTTTGGAATAAGGAATCTTCTACATCTGAGGAGAAATCTTCTTTCTGGTCTCTGTTACAACATGATAGGAGCCCAATATTTTCAAACAGTTAAAACCCATCAAACACACTTAATCCACAGGACCCATAGATACCATCACCCTACATCCTTCTTTGTTTCTGGATTCTGATAAGAAGCAGCCAGCCATGAAAATCTCTGTTAGCTAAAAAGATGGGCTCCAACAGATTTCCTATCTTTTCTAAGCTACAAGAGTACTAAAAACTATAGAACTTGCATTTATACAGTACTTTATCACATCCTTTGTACAAGAAGTGCTGCAAGTTTGTGATTCTGTTTTAAAAAAAAATCATTGTATAACAGTGCCACATAAAAGATTTTTGCTCAAGATAAAGAATCACTGGATTGGGGGTAATATTCTGGCATGGGTGGAGGATTGGTTATCTAACAGGAAGCAGAGAGTTGGGATAGATGGTTTATTCTCGGATTGGCAACCAGTGACCAGTGGTGTTCCGCAGGGGTTGGTGCTGGGTCCCCAGCTCTTTACAATCTATATTAACGATTTGGAGGAGAGGACCGAGTGTAACATATCAAAGTTTGCAGATGATACAAAGATGGGAGGGAAAGTAGAGAGTGAGGAGGACATAAAAAACCTACAGGGGGATATAGACAGGCTGGGTGAGTGGGAGGAGATTTGGCAGATGCAATACAATATTGGAAAATGTGAGGTTATGCACTTTGGCAGGAAAAATCAGAGAGCAAGTTATTATCTTAATGGCGGGAAACTGGAAAGTACTGCAGTACAAAGGGATCTGGGGGTCCTAGTGCAAGAAAATCAAAAGGTTAGTAAGCAGGTGCAGCAGGTGATCAAGAAGGCCAACAGAATGTTGGCTTTTATTGCTAGGGGGAGAGAATATAAAAACAGGGAGGTATTGCTGCAGTGAGACCGCACCTGGAATACTGCATATAGTTTTGGTCTCCATACTTAAGAAAAGACATACTTGCTCTCGAGGCAGTACAAAGAAGGTTCACTCGGTTAATCCCGGGGATGAAGGGGCGGACATATGAGGAGAGTTTGAATAGATTGGGACTCTACTCATTGGAGTTCAGAAGAATGAGAGGCGATCTTATTGAAACATGTAAGATTGTGAAGGGGCTTGATCGGGTGGATGCGGTAAGGATGTTCCCAAGGATGGGTGAAACTAGAACTAGGGGGCATAATCTTAGAATAAGGGGCTGCTCTTTCAAAACTAAGATGACGAGAAACTTCTTCACTCAGAGGGTAGTAGGTCTGTGGAATTTGCAGCCCCAGGAAGCTGTGGAAGCGACATCATTAAATAAATTTAAAACAGAAATAGTCAGTTTCCTAGAAGTAAAGGGAATTAGGGGTTACGGGGAGTGGACAGGAAATTGGACATGAATTTAGATTTGAGGTTCGGATCAGATCAGCCATGATCTTATTGAATGGCGGAGCAGGCTCGAGGGGCCGATTGGCCTACTCCTGCTCCTATTTCTTATGTTCTTATTTCTCCACATGGACTGCAGCATTTTGTCTTAGTTTCTGTAATTCCTTCATTGTAGACAGGATTCCTAACAAAAATGATCTCAGGTCATATATCCAGAGTAATGTACTGCAATACAATGGTCCCTCCAATAGATTTTAGAATCATACAGCACAGAAGGAGACCATTCAGCCCATAGTGCCTCTGCTGGCTCTTTGAAAGAGCTATCCAATTAATTCCACCCCCACTGCTCTTTTCCGAAATCCCTGTGAATTTTTCCGTTTCATGCATATGTTCTCTTCTGAAAGTTACTATTGAATCTGCCTCCGCCTGCCGTTCAGGAGTGCATTCCAGATACTGTATTTTAAGATACTGTTTTGCAATTAGTTTACTTAATGTATATTGTTTTTCAATAAAGTGTTTTTCCATTTGTTTACAATGCAGTTATGTAAATCATGTTGAAGTACATCATTATGTCACTTGAATATGACACCATCATGTTGAAAATGATATACAGCCTTGTCAGCTCTGTATTTCCAAACAATAAGGTTCCTCAGACTAATTTTGACAAAGAAGGTGCCATTTAAGGTATCCCAAATCATTTTACTGGGAAAGCAGACTGCAATGAAGTAAACAGCTGGAAGAATGCACAGTCATCACTCATGCAAAGAAAATTTCCAATGTACAACAGCAATTTCACTACACCACAGCACCACTTGGCAGATAATTTCGTTTCTGCATTAATTCTTAAAAATGTCTTTTCAAAATATGATATTTATTCTATTGATGAAAAATTATATTTAACAGAACGATTTGTGCAAAAGATGTTGACCTTTTAATTTATGCAAGTAGAGGTGGAAGATTAAAGACTTAGCTTGTTCATGAAATTTGGACGAGATCACAGCATATTGACCATTATACATCTGCCCAAGAGGCATGCAGTCTGTATATTTTAAATTAAATAATTTTAATGACTGGTAGGAATTTGTGTTTCTTTATTCTTCTCAGAACAATCAATCAGATTATAAATCACAATCTAAATTCTGTTCGCTCAAATAATCCTTCAGATCATTCATTTGATACATTTGTCATTTTTTTTAAAAAGTATTTATATGATCAAAGGCAGTTATCTGGAATGTACAGAAAAAGCCGCCCAACTACCGAAAACATCTCAATTGATAAAGGGGCCAGAACGTCTCTATCCTCTGACCAACAAAGAAAGCCAGGCTTCTCACCTGCAGGCTGAAGATCAATTAAACTCTGACCTCAGCCAGTGTTTACTTAACAGCAATTAGACTTTGTGGCCTTAAAGGGACACAATTTTACCTCAGCAGCAAAATAACATTCCTAGCCTGAGAAAACTTTTAGCTATTTAAACCCTGATTTTAATTCGGGGCGAGATGTCAGTGCGGGCCCGATAAGGTGCTGCTTGCCCCGACTCGACGATGTGAGTACCAGGCCATTTTAATGTAGATGGGAGCAGGAAGTTTAAAAAGGCACATGGACAGACTAAGTGGGAAAGATAATGGCAGATGGAGTTCAATGTGGGGAGGTGTGAGGTCATCCACTTCGGACACCAGACAGACAAATTTTCTTAATAGTGGAAGACCAGGACTTGTGGAGGAGAAGAGAGATGTCGGTGTCCATATACGCAAATCACAAATAGCTTGTGCACACGTACAAAAAGTAATCAAAAAGACCAATGGAATGTTAGCCTTTATCTCAAGGGGACTAAAATACAAAAGGAGGAAGTTATGCTTCAGTTGTATTGAGCTTTGGTCAGATCCCATCTGGAGTACTGCATTCTGTTTTGGCCATCGCACCTCAGAAAAGATATATTGGTCTTTGAGTGGGGACAGCACAGATTCACCAGAATGACACCAGGGCTTAAAGGGTTAAAAAATGCAGCTTGTATTCCCTTGAGATTAGATGGTTGAGGGGGAATTTAAGATGTTTAAAATGATGCAGGGATTCAATGGGGTAGATACAGAGAAACCATTTCCTCTACTGGGGAAATCCAGAACAAGGGGTCACAATCTTAAAATTAGAGCTAGGTCAGTTAGGAGTGAAATCAGGAAGCACTTTTTCATGCAAAGGTAGTGGGAAATCTGGAAATCACTCCCCCTACAGGTTGTGGATGGTGGCTCAATTGAAATGTTCAAGACTGAGATCGATAACGTTTTTTCTATGCAAGGGTATGAAGGGATATGGAGCAAAAGCAGGTAAATGGAGTTGAGGTACAAATCAGCCATGATCTAATTGTCACTGGTGTACCATGATTTATTTGAATGGCAGAATGGTCCACTGCTGTTCCCATATTACTACGTTCCTATCTTAATGACCTGGGATCTGGGATTCTGTGGTAAGTGGTCAGAGTTGAGGTCGTGGTTTTATGAATGTGCAGCAATTCAAAATGGAGATCATCTTTCTAATAAATATTTTGGCTCGAAGACAGTCACGTTGAAATAGCCGCATTATTAAGGCGCAGCTGTGTAGTACACTATAAATGGCAAGCCATCTTAATAAAGTGGTTTATTATAGGTTGTATGTTTGTACCTACCTCTGTTTTTATGAATCTAGAAATACAAGTAATTCCTGCATTTTAAGATCAAAATTCAAGTCATTGCTCATTAGATTGCAGTTAAGCCTATTAAACCAAATCCCCAAAAGGAGAAAAAAAAAGTGCCAAATTCTCCCTAATCCTGACAAAGACAGTCCATTATAGTTGTGGATGACATGGTCATTGTTATCAATGCTAGTGATGAGATTTAATTTTTTTTCATTTAGTTTGACCCTTTTTAATACACAGTGCTAATTGCACATCTTTATGAATATATGCAAACTTTATGAATCACCTGAAGATATTTGTGCCACATTAAAAGCACTATATAAGTTATTGCTACTGTTGTTGCTTTCCCCTTCTCTTGAATAGGTCATTCTAAATTATTTTATGTACTTGTGATACAGTTTCGGAAAGAGCATCAGGGAAGTTGCCTAACACAATATAGCCTCAGACATCCATGAGAGTAAGAAAACATAATCAAACATCAACTTGATTCACATAGTTCATCAGTTGGATGTCAAGAGACTAACTCTCTGACTAGCAGTCTTGTTCCTTTCACTCTAATTGATCCAGAAAGTAATAAATAGTTCTCCTGTGTATATTAATATGCACCAAAGGAACTGTGCATATATTGGTAACCATCAACTACAAAGAACACACAATTTAACTGCAAAATAATTCATCCATTGATTTTGATCAAAATAAACCACTCTTATGTTGCAAACCCTGATATCATCCTATTCCTGGTTTATAGTAGGAAACTACAAAAAAAAACTCACTACTAGTGGCTAATTTTATTGTAATAATTTGGATGTAAAAGTACTTCCAAAACTACAAAGTCATAAAATGATTGACTTTGCTCATTAACCTGTGTTTTTAGTAGTGTTTAACAGTCACATGCAACTCTTAGCATTCCACCAAAAGACAACATTGACCTTCTATGTTACCCTGCAAATGACATTTAGTAAGCATGATTTCCCACATATATTCTAGATGAAAAAGTATAAATGGACCAAAAAAGCTCAGGCTGTCCATTCCACATAAGAATCAGAATATAGCTGCTAGTGACCTCCAGGACTTCTCCCACCGGAGTTTGCAAGGTCAGGGCGAGGTCACCAATTTAAATATCTGAGACAGGTACCCGTGCCACTAGGGGTTAATGGTTACCTGGAGAATTCTTTCTTCAGGGAACCATACCACATCCCAGCCCTGGACTCAAAAGGTGGGTCCCCCATCTGCCATTAGGACAGTGTGGTATGCCTGGTCCCACTGAGTTTACTGACCTGCCGAAGTCCCGTCAGGTCGGGAATGTAGCCATACCGCTTCCTGCGTTAATAGCCTTGTAAGGGGCAGGCAGAGGCTTATTAGGCGCAGAGGGAACTCTTGTGCAACACCTGCATCCAGCATATCTGCTAGCATTGCAATGGGAATGCATTGGAAAGATCAATTTTAGCCCCAATCATTCAAGTTTAAAACATATTAAAGATATGTTTTGATAGTACATGGCACTTTGCTAAAATGTCAGCATCACAAAAAAAATTACTTGATAGAAATGTGAATTTTTTTTTAAAACTCAAAGGTCAAAGGTTAATCAGAATTATCTAAGAATCTGCAAGTCAGCATTCTGAATGGGAGATGCTATTTACAAGGTGAATTGAATTACAAATTGGGTCATCTAATATTTTTGGATGCAATTCAGCTCTTACGACCGTCCCAGTCTCAGCCACCCAACTGAGTTCTATCTTCCTCAGTATTAACAGTAAAGTTTTTACACTGTAAACTACTCACAGTTCTTAACAAGGGCTGACCTGGTACCAGAATTTATTAAGAAGTCTTATCAAATGGAGGGCAAACAGCACTCCCACAAACAATTTTTAATGCAGACTTGCCTTTAGGAGCTTGAGTGAGCATACAACCTTCTGGTGACACTGGATTTCTTCCACTAACAAGTTAGCCAATCAGAACAAAAAACACCAGAGGCCTGTACATTACACAGCAGCATCAGCAAACTGTTGCAGCTTTCACCTATTAAGTGCATGGTTAACAGCCTAACCAGTAGCTCAACAACATTATTGCAAGTGTATTCTGATTAGTTTCTCAGTTGAGCATCAGTAGCAATGCATCCTATCATGCAGAAAATGCAGAGTGAAATAGTACTTTCCAGTGAGTGTTCTAAAAAACCTGGGGAGCACATTATCTCTAATTTTAAAAAAGGCTTATTCCACCCATAAAAGCTGTTACACAATTATTCTTATCATACATCACCACTGAAATGGTAACTGATGCAAATGGTTTTTGGTAAAAACTTTTATTTGGACACAGAAAACAAATTTTATGCACGATAAACAACAGCTAGGAACGGGCTAATGCAGTGGTTTAGTAGGCTATTCTTTAAGGAGACCTGAAAGCAACAGTGGAAAAGGTTCCTTTCTAAATACTGATGTCAGTCAACTTGAGCTCAAAACCCATAAGAAGGCTTACATTTTTTTTTAAAAAGAGCAGCTGGGTTGCATCTTTAATTACAAAGCAAATTTTTAGGTTTTGGATAACTTTATAAATTATGCTTGAGCTTTGCTCTTGTGATTTAGGAATCACTTTAAATGCTCAATTTCATTAACATCGTGTAATGCACTTCAAACCAACTTTTTCTAAAATTTGAGCTGAGTAAAAGCCATTGTCACAGTAATCATGGCGCTGCACCCGTTTTTCAGGCACAAATTGAGCCCCTAAACATCCAATATGGCGGGCGACCTGTATGCGCTCATTCTGCACCGGAAGTGCGCTAACCTAACATATTGGATTGGGCTGCTCCTTAAGCTGCCAGGCCACGCCGGAAGTACATTAAATGCTGACTAAAATATTTAAATAAGGGTCGTATGCTTGTTTTAGGACCTGTTTGCCACTCACCACATGATAAATTGGGGGGGTGGGGTTGGCTTGTTTTCTGACTCATAAAATGTAATTCTGACTTCTGAGAAGTTTTTGCTGGTGCTGTACTGTTTTTTTCTAGCAGGGGTGGTCTGGTAAGGCTACCTCACGGATTGGAGGACGAGGGGAAGCAGCAAAAAAGACAGGAGAGAGCAGGGAGGAATAGTAGGCACCTGCAACAGGTCTTCAGAGAGCACTTCTCCTCCCTGAACTTCTCTGACAAGCTATGTCTCTGTTGCTTTTGATTCACAAAGGAGGCTATCATGGAACTGTGTCAGCTGCTCGAGCCTCAAACCATGCCATGGACACCACTGCCCTGTGCCTGTCACAATCACTGTAGACCTCAACTTCTATGCCACAGGCTGCAGCAGGTGACATCATTACCCTTAACTCAGGCCAAAGATAAGCAAAATGCTTCAGTTTGAAATGTATAGCAACAAACAATTTGAATACCAGAGAAAAAAGTAGCAACACAACTGGATGAATGAGATTGAACACTATTGAGAGCAAATTAAAACATTTGCACACACACAGAGCAAATTTCATCATGTTTCAATTAAATTGGGTATTTTTAATAACCAAAACTGTAAATTGTCTTTTAACTTTGGGTGTTTCCCTAGATGTTCAGCCTTGGCTCAGTGGTATAATCCTTGCCTCTGAGTCAGAAGCTCATGGGTTCAAGCCCCACCCCAGAGGCTTGAGCACATAATCTAGGCTGAGACTCCAGTGCAGTACTGAGGGGATGCTGCACTATCATATGGGCCATCTTTCTGATGAGACCTTAAGCTTTCCCAGGTGGATGGAAAAGATCCCATGGCACTATTTGAAGATCAGCAAAGTTCTCCTGATGTCCTGGCCAACAATTATACCTCAGCAAACACCACCAAAAACAGATCTGGTCATTTGTCTCATTGCTATTTGTGGATCTTGCTGTGGGCAAATTGGCTGCCGTGTTTGCCTACATTGCAAAAGTGATTACACTACAAAAGTAGTTGTTGCACTATGAAGTGCTTTGGGATGTCCAGATGAAAGGTGCTAAATAAATGCAAGTCCTTTCCCCAAATTCATGTCTCATGCTCCGGCAGAAGGTGCAGGGACCTTGCTGTCAGTTTTCTAGAGCTCTATATTTGCCTTTAAAGAGATGTGTAGGGGTAACACAAGTGAGTACAGCTGCTGAATTTTTCTCTCCTTGTGGATGGACCTTGACTGCACTTGCTTTCTGTTACTTTTTCAAACAGGTGCAATCACCATAGTTTGACAAAAAGATTCAACCAACCTGCCTATCCCCATTCTCCAAGATTACATACATGCATCCATTATTACTGAAGTATGATTGCAAACAAAGTTGAATTACACAAGAGGAATATAAGTGCACAATATGAATATAAGTTAAGGTTTAATCAGCACTATACAATCTATAAAAAAAACAATTGTGTCTGTTCTGGCCCTAAATTCAGGGAAAAACTATAACTCTGAGAGAGGCAGCTATGTGCACAATGAGCTCTAGATGCCTAGCTCATAAAACTTTAATTAAGCATTTGTGCACTTTGCCTTCCTAAGAGATTTTCTCCTTGCCCAGTCATAAATTGATAAGTAAATTGCAAATTGCGCTCTATATTATTAAAAATCCTGAGAATTGAGGAAAACAGCGAAAGCTGGGGTCTATTATTGCTAAGCTAGACGTGTCATGTCAGCATGCTCCTCAGAAGTTTAATTCTAGATGGTAAGTTAAGCACGCCTGCACTCCCAATGGGGGGCCAGGCTCAAAGGGAGTGTGTGTCGGAGGATTCAGGCTGCAATACTGTAACACTATCTCCAATACCGTGCTTCCTTTGAGCGCAGCTTTCCCAATGGGCGTACAGGACTCAATGAACTCACCCTTACATTAGATAATCATAGTGCTCGTCATGAGCTTGCAAACTGCCAACTCCAGCAAACTAGTTAGAATTTCAGACACTGAGGTAGAGGAAATACCTGAAAGAATAAAAGCCATATGAGGGCAATCATAAAATGATAGAATCATACAGCACAGAAGGAGGCCATTTGACCCATCGTGTCTGTGCTGGCTCTTTGAAAGAGCTTTCCAATTAGTCCCATTCTCCTACTCTTTCCCCGTGGCCCTGCAAATTTCTCCTTTTCAAGTATATATCCAATTCCCTGTTGAAAGTTACTATTGAAACTGCTTGCACCTTCCTTTCAGGTAATGCATTCCAGATCGTAACAACAAGCTGTGTAAAAAAATTCTCCTAATTTCTCCCCTGGATTTTTTTGCCAATTATTTTAAATCTGTGTCCTCTGGTTACTGACCGTATCAGTTTCTCCCTATCTACTCTTTGAAAACCCCTCAAGCAAAAATAAAATCCAATTCTTGCTGGCATTTCAAAAGGTAAAGGGGACCCACCAGATTTTGATCAGTAACTTTTTCCATGATATAATGGGATTTGACTTAGAGATTCATATTTCAAAATTTGGAGACCACGGGACTCTAAACTTCAAATGAAGTCTCAACATATTTTATTAAGGATGTAACAATTTGTCTACAAGGGCTACTGAGACATTTTAAAAATACATTCACATCTATTCGAAACCACAGAAGAAAATTGAAAGGCACAAACTTCTGCTGTATCCAGGGCAACTGGAGCTGCAAAATTAGCAAATTAAGCAGAAGCTGAACCAATGCACGAAATGGCTTTTAACTTGTCATTTATTCTGTAATGAATCTGCTGGTTACGACAATGAATACTTGAGCCAAACTGACCAAGGAGGTTGCAGGCTCCATTACTGGTCTATGCTGGTCAGCTGATTTCAGCTGTAGTAGTGATAGAAGGGCTCAGAGAGCCTGAATTCCAAAGGGTAAAATCAGTCAGGATTCCTGCTCATAATCACTATCCAGGGACCCCTGCACATTGTGCAGATATGTAAACGTGGGGTGAAGACAAAACCGGGTTCCATTGTGATTACTTCCACAGCCAAATAGCCTGCTGTTGTCATAGAAGAGAAATAGGCATTTTGACCCAGTATAAATATGACCAGCTCTAATAGATATTTTGCATTGATTTTCTGTATTCATAATCTTATTCTCTCTACAGTCACTCTCTCGCTCGTTCTTTCTCCCAGTACCTTAATTAGATACGAGTCAGTCGAGTGTGGCGAAAAATAATTTTTACTCACCACTGGAATGATTTCATCGAGTTGATCACACTATAAAAGTCAAACAAACTCTCAGCAAAAGTCACAGAGGTTAAATAATCTACCTTAACAATTGTTTCCTACGTATTTCCAAAATATAATTTTCTGAACAAAAATCATAGAAATTATAATACCTTCCAAAGGGAATGAACAAACTCAGGTCTTACAAAAAATCGTTCATAGGAACAGGAGTAGGCCATTCAACCCTCGAGCCTGTTCTGCCATCCAATTATTTCATGGCTGATCTGTATCTTAACTCCATTTATCCACTTTGGTTCCGTAAACCTTAGTACTCTTACCTAACAAAAATCTATCAATCTGAGTTTTAAAATTTTCAATTGACCTAGCCGCAACAGCTTTTTGTAGGAGAGAGTTCCAGATTTTCACTACCCTTTGTGTGAAGAAGTGCTTTCTGATATTACCCCTGAGCGGCCTAGCTCTAATTTTAAGGTTATGCCCCCTTGTCCTGGATTCTCCAAGCAGAGAAAGTAGTTTCTCTATATCTACCCTATCAAATCCTTTAATCATCTTAAACACTTCAATTAGATCACCCCTTAATCTTCTACATTCAAGGGAATACAAGCCCCGTCTATGCAACCTGTCCTCATAATTTAACCCTTTTAGCCCCGGTATCATTTTGGTGAATCTGCGCTGCACCCCCTCCAAGGCCAATATATCCTTCCTGAGGTGCGGTTCCCAGAACTGAATGCAGTACTCCAGATGGGGTCTAACCAGATTGAGCTATCAGACTAGAGGATGAATTCTTGTGGTCAAATTCAATAACTCAAAATTCAAGAACATATTATACAAACTGGCAGCTTTCCTTCATCAACATTTCTGCAACAGGACTGATTGGTACGAAAGAGCTCTGACTGATGCACCATGTCTAAACGCAAGAGTTTCTATACAGATAGCCTCTCCTATTTGAATGTTAGTACAGCCCTTCTAGGATTCTCTTTAAATTAACCCTTTCTCTGGTTTTCTTGCATATGTTCTCTCAGATGCACATTGATGAATAAGAATGAAAGAGATTCAACCATTCCAATCATTCAGGACAAAATAAACAAGCAATGCCAAATTTCAAATGCAAAGTTTCAGTTGTCACACTAACCCTCACTATCTAGGTTCAAACAAGAAGAATGGCCACTTGAGATGTTGGCCGACAACCAGCTCCCATGTAACTGCACCCCAACAAAGGCTCAATGGCCACTGGAGAGAAGGAAGAATGTTGGCAGTGAAAAGCATTGAGAAATAACGACATTCATTTGCACTCCAAGAGACTGTGTCTGCTGACTTTACATCTTCCCGGCTGTGCATGTAGATTTCAAAAGAGATTCTTCACACCATGTTTATATTGTAAGGTCTTGTTTGCCGGCACTCTGGAACCTGCTACATTTACATCTCAGAGTGGATTCCAAAGTACTTATAGTAACACAACAACAAAAAATCAGGATGGAATTTTCATTTTCTGGCCATGGACCTTCCCTGCTGGCTAGAGAATGGCCACACAGGGCAACAATCTGAAAAGTATATTGCTGGCATGCGTGAGTGGGATGAGCACACAGCCCACCCACAGCCAGAATAAAATGGTGCCTGGCAGTGTGCGGTGGCAAGAGTGCTGCTTCACTAGCATTACGGCATTGCTGCCAAAGTCTGAGCTGTTAGCGGTGCCAGTACTGCAATGTAAATGTAGCAAATACCATACATCGCTGAAGACACAATCTGTCACATTTGCAGAACAGACTGTGCTTCAAACACCTTGAACATATTTCATTATGTTTGTAATGCAATGTTTAATAGCTATAAATTGATAACAAAAGGACATATCCCCTTTGGAAATGTTTGACCACTTGCTGTGGGAGTCATTTTTTTTAAACAACCTGTACAGTTTGCTGGACCTTTTCATTCTGTGATGTTTCCTAGTACTTCATTGTTATTCTTTTTACATAAAATACATTTTGCCTTGCCACTACACATCCTAGAAATCCTGGCTGATATTCCCTCTCTCATCCAGCAGTACTGAGGTCAATTGTAGCACCCCAATCGCTTCAGCAACAGGCTGCAAATTGACCTTGGACCTTCCTGGTCTGTGTTGCTTAGCAATTTACAGGCCTGTTCCAATTAAGTCACTGGGGGATCTCATCCACATTGGTTAAAGAAGACTTTAATGCCTCATTCCCTTTACAGAAGTCATCTGCCATGGATAGATGAATATTCTTGATACATTTGACAAAACAATTGCTGTCTCTTATTGAAAAAGCTATTTATCAATTAAGCAAGAAACAAGAGCATTATCTAAGAGTCCAATAAATTAGTAAAGATGTTTCAAATTTTGATATTTACATTGTCTAATTAATCAGATTAGAAAAGTTTAAAGCCAGTTCTAAAGGTTCAGATTTGCGGAATTCTTTGTTCATTAGACAGTTCTAGCTGATTTGGTCAATTTGATTCTTGACCTGTATTCTGTTGTAAAAGCCTCATTAGAAAAGTAGAATGAGGTGCTTATAGTTTTTTAAAATTTGTTCTTGGTATGTGGGTGATGCTGACAAGGCTGTAATTATTGCACATCCCTAGTTGCCCTGAGAAGGTGATAGTGGGTCTTCTCCTTGAACCACTGCTGCCCTTATGGTAATAATGCTCAGACAATGGTCTTGTTGCTTCCCTGAGCCATGAAATAGCATCTTACCCATTCGATTTCACTACATATTTATGATTAATGGAAAAAGAAATACATTATGGATGTTCATCGTGACCCAATCTAACCTGAGGCGATGTAAAGCCAAGCCAAGTAAATGACTTCAGAGTGAAAAACAATATTCAGCTGACAGAAAACCCTAGCAATTATGGTGTACATCATTTGCATGACTTTTGACTATATTGGATTTCATCACAAAAAGAACAACATTCAAGATGTATTTCTAGAAGGCATGGGAGATAAGCACTATCAATTAAAAAATGTTGACCTTAAACAACTACAGAATGCTACAATTACAAGGATATTAATTATGTCCAAGTACTCTCACAATGCAAAACTAAAGCCATCAGTTTACTTGACTCTTTCAGCATCTCTTTCAGCCGCTAGAATGACGTTTGTACTCACTGAGGCCTGCAAGTTGTGGTAGATCATGTTTATGTTGGGGTGTGTGTGTGTGTGTGTGTGTGTGTGTGTGTGTCAGTTCTGCTTGGAGTTTATTACAATATATGAAAATGACCTGGACGTAGGAGCACCCAAATCGTGTGATTAGTACCCCCATTGCACCAAGGTAATTCATAATGAGATAAAAGACCCACAACTGCTGCCAGCATCAGCTAATACTGGCAGAAGCGTTTTATTTTGGAGTCCGCTGCCTGGAGAAGCTTTAAAAAGTAAATGCTGGACTTACAATCAGCTTTTGGAGTGGAGTTTTCTGCTACGCACCTGGGCAGAGCTGACCTTGCCTGAGGACTCGGGACCAGCGGGAACCTTTTTCCAGCTGCACAAAGCAATTGGTTCTGTGTTACAGTTAATGGATTCCCAATAGACTTCTGTTGTTTGCTACTTTAATGGAGGACAACAAGTAGTACAGGAAAAGAGGGTGAGTCCATATTTGAAGTGTATTACCCCACACCTTATTATCCCATACCAAACAATTTACAGGCTATGCATATCTTATGAAGGCCTCAGTAAGAAGCTGTGAATGAAAGGAGTGCACTTCATCAAAGAGATTGTAGAAAAGCTGTGCCAACTTTTGTTTGAAGACCTGAAGCCAAGATCACCTGCCAGTGGCAGTAAAAGTTACCATGGTACTCAACAGAGATTCTGAGTAATATCACCTAGGGCGCTACCCCAATGTGTATTCATCAATTCACTGACACCATTTTAGGAGAGTGGGGGAGTTCATTAAGTTTGGCGTGGCTGCCAGTCAGCAGTGTGATACAGCCACAGTTTTATCAAATTGCTGTATTCTCCAACGCAGTCACATATCATTATAAATGCCCTAAACTTTCTGAATAGAAAGGGCCTCCCCTCGCTGAATGTATAGACTGTGTGTGACTAGATTCATAGGCCCCGATATTAGAATGGAGGCGGGATGGCAGCGGAGGGGGGGGTGGGGGGTGATTGGGCGCGTGGGTAACCTGACCAATAAAAAATGTCCATTTCCCACCCGATCGCAGTTCAATTGGTGCCAATTAACGTGGCATCCGGGTTTGCCGTCCGAAAGCTGCACAGCGGGCAGACTGCGCACCCGCATCACTGGCTGTCAGCTGGAGGAGCTCTATTTAAAGGGCCATTGCTCCAAAAGGCTTTTGCTGGAGCAAAGACTCAGAAATCACAATGGAGCCGCACAGGGACAAGGCTGCTCCAAGGTTTAACGATGCCTCACTCCAGGTGCTACTGGATGGGGTGAGGAGGGGGTGGGATGTGTTTTACCCGGCAGATGGGAGGAAGTGGCCTGCCTCTGCCACAAAGAATGCCTGGCTCGAGGTGGCAAAGGAGGTCACCAGCAGCAGCAACATATCCCGCACCTCGATCCAGTGCAGGAAGAGTTTCAATGACCTAACTAGGTCAGCAAAAGTGAGTACACTTACTGATTCTCCTGCATTCTGAGTGCCACATCACTGCCACCCCCACCCCCCAACTCATTCTGCACTGCTAAGACTACTCTATCACATCACTCCTCACACCCACTTAAGGCTCATCCTCAACTTACCTGCACTTCCTCAGTACTTCCTCACACCCCCATTACTCACCCCACCACTACCACTCAACCCAATCCTCATCCAATGTGATGTCTCTGTCTCATACTCACCCTCTGATACATCTCTTTCACGGTCAACCTCACTCAAACCAATGCATTTATTGGTTGGCAACTTCACCATCAGTCACTCACACATCTGCTCTTTGTCCCCTTCAAGGAGAAGAGAGCGCAAAATGCACGCAAGAGGGCAAGGACTGGAGGGGGGCCGCAATAAACACTGGTCCTCACAGATGTCGAGCAGGAGATGCTGGAGCTGTGCCGTACCCTCGAGTACCTGTCTGTTGGGGACGGTGAGACTGGCAAACCACAAACGTCTGGTGACACAATTCTAACATTCATCACACACAATATGAATTGATGTTAACGTGCTTAGCCATCTTCAACACCTCAGTATGTTCACCGCAACATGACACATCTGTGATGATGCTTAATATTGCCTTCTGTTCTCTTACGGGGCCTTCAGCGACCACAGTGACAGCAGAGGACGATTCCTCAGAGGACCTGCTGGCCTCTGAGTGTGCACCATCACATCATAGTGAGCCATCCACCAGCACAGATACTCACACCTCGGTGGGTCCTAGTACTCGGTAGTTGGGTTGGCACCTGGTGAGTCACCACACACAAGTGAGCACGAGCAGACACTGGTGGCAGGGCAGCTGTGGAGAGTCCATGTCGGTGGGTGCACTCCTCTCCAGGCTCAGCTCAGCTGGATGCTGATACTGAACCCTGGGGGCCATCCTTTAAAAAGAGAATGATCGAGGGACAGCAGCACATTTGCGAGGTACTGGAACAGGTGCCACGCGCACTCTCCACAATAGCGCAGAGGATGGAGGAGTCCAACTCCTGCATGAATGGTGGAATGTTGGCAGAGGTACGGGAGGGGATCTCTGAGATACTCTCACAGGGATGTGCGCAACTCTCTGAGATAGTGTCACAGGGACATGAGCAACTCTCTGAGATAGTGTCACAGGTAAGTGCAGGAATGTCTACGTTGGAGAAAAGGCTAGCATCCATTGAGCTTCAAGCACAGCTCACATATGAGTCCATTCAGACCCTGACAACAGCTGTTCGGACTCAGGATGAACAACATTCTGCCGCCTTAAACAGGCTTACAGATAATTTAGAAGTGGTCTTCCAACACATCACACATGACGACCACACTGTTCTCCAGCAGGGTGGTTGGAGTGATGTGGGCCTGGCCCAGGGGAGGGATGATGGTGAAAGGGGACACGGAAGTGGGGACGCCACTCAAAGCGCTCACATGTCTCACCCTTTGCCCCCCTCTCAACCAATACCCGCAATGCTGCCTCTTCTCCAGGTGGCCGAGTCTGCCCCTGCACAGTTGCAGGTGGAGCAGTCTTTGGAGGGGCCCTCACGGGCACCAAAACCTAGAGGGCGTAGGCCCAAAACATCTAAGCAGTCAGGGCATGAACATGAGCAACCTGCCACTACCTCTGCTGCAGCCACAGGGGATGCATAGAAGTAGTCGTAAGAGAAAGGCGAAGGTTTTGTGAGCACTAAGGGTATGCACAAGGATGTTTGACAGACTGTCAGATTTTTCATTTATATTTGCTCTTTGTTAAAGTGACATTAAATGTTATGATTGTCACCACTTCTGCCACGTCTTGCCCATTCCTGACTGGCTTTTGTGATAGGTCCTTTCATGAGGTTAACCATGAACAGTGACACATGATGCCACCCATTGGATCACTATACAGTGGGTGCATGTGTAGTTGCAGGACTGTTTTGTGCAGGGAGGGGTGGGCATCCTGGTGTGAGCGATGCTTTTTCCAGGTGGTGCGACGACTGGACTCTTCACACTTTCTGATCTCAGAAGAACCATTCATATATCAATGACTCCTTGGCCTCATGCGCAGCCAAGTGAGCCGCTGCTCTGCCCATGGGTTCCTCTTCCTCCTCCTCCTCTTCCTCCTCAATGTGCTTGGCAGATATGGATGGGGCCTCCTCAAGTGGCACCCCTCTCTGTTGTGCCTTGTTGTGCACTCTGTCTGGTGCATATTGAAGCCCTCCCCCAGAATGATTAACGCATCTAAATTGCTTCTTGAGCAGCCCTATGGCATGCTTAATTGTAGACCTGGTGGCGATGTGGCTGTCGATGTATCGATGCTGTTGCTCGATGATGCATTTCCTTAGAGGTGTCATGAGCCACGTGTGTAGGGGGTATTTTTTTTTATTCGTTCATGGGATGTGGGCGTCGCTAGCAAGGCCAGCATTTATTGCCCATCCCGAATTGCCCTTGAGAAGGTGGTGGTGAGCCGCCTTCTTGAACCGCTGCAGTCCGTGTGAAGAAGGTTCTCCCATAGTGCTGTCAGGTAGGGAGTTCCAGGATTTTGGCCCAGCGACAATGAAGGAATGGCGATATATTTCCAAGTTGGGATGATGTGTGACTTGGAGGGGAATGTGCAGGTGGTGTTGTTCCCATGTGCCTGCTGCTCTTGTTCTTCTAGGTGGTAGAGGTCGCGGGTTTGGGAGGTGCTGTCGAAGAAGCCTTGGCGAGTTGCTGCAGTGCATCCAGTAGATTGTACACACTACAGCCACGGTGCTCCGGTGATGAAGGGAGTGAATGTTTAGGGTGGTGGATGGGGTGTCAATCAAGCGGGATGCTTTGTCCTGGATGGTGTTGAGCTTCTTGAGTGTTGTTCGAACTGCACTCATCCAGGCAAGTGGAGAGTATTCCATCACACTCCTGATTTGTGCCTTGTAGATGGTGGAAAGGCTTTGGGAAGTCAGGAGGTGAGTCACTCGCCGCAGAATACCCAGCCACTGACCTGCTCTTGTAGACACAGTATTTATGTTGCTGGTCCAGTTAAGTTTCTTGTCCCCAAGCAGCCAGCCCTTAAGGGTGTTCGGTGCGTGGAAGAGTGGCGGGATGTTGGATTCCCTCAAGATGAAGGAATCGTGGCGGCTGCCAAGGAATCCAATGCACACGTGAAGGAATCTTTTGCAGTGGTCACAAACGAGCTGAGTGTTGATGGAGTGATATCCCTTTCTGTTGGTGAACAGTCCTGGCTCGTGTGGAAGTGCTCGTATTGCTACATGGGTGCAATCAATTACACCCTGCACCCGTGGGAAGCCAGCCACAGCGTGGAATCCCACTGCCTTCTCCGTCTGGTTGAGGTCGGCCGTGGGGAAGTTGACATATTGCGAGGCCCTGTGAAACAAGCCGTCGGTGACCTGCCTTATGCACTTGTATGCAGACGACTGAGAGACCCCGGTGATGTCCCTGGTAGCACCCTGGAATGATCCAGAGGCGAAGAAGTTGAGGACAGTGGTGACTTTGACACCAACGGGTAATGAGATGCCGCTCAGCCCAGCCAGGAGAGCAGCTCGGCATGAAGGAGGCTGCAGATGTCTGCGATTACCTGGCGACTGACTCTGAGCCTCCGTATGCACTGCTCCTCAGAGAGGTCCAGGAAGCTGAGCCTGGTCTGTAGACCCTGTGGCGAGGGTAGTGCCTCCTGTGACGTCGCTCTCTCTGTTGTTGCCCTCCGTGCTGTTGTGCAGGTGCCTGTGACGCAGCACTGTGTTGTGGAGCTCCAAGTGACGGATGTGCATGCCATGCCTGGTGAGGCTGGTGATGTTGCTCATCCTCGGATGTAGTGTTGAATGCAGCTATAGCTCCCCCCATCCTGATCGTGTGAGTTTGAGGGGGTCTGAAAAGTTGTTAAATATGTGTAGACAGAAGAATTCTGAGTGGAAAATAAGAATTTTCAGTGAAAACACAAAGACCTCACAGCCAAAAGCTTGTGTCAAAGAACTGAGTGCCCTGCAGCAAGAACTCACCTTTTCTCCCCATCTGTCAAACAAGCATTTGAATGTCCCACTGGCTGCCGGCTGAAACAGGTCTGGTAGAACATGGAGTATTTCCCACAGCACGGGAAACACGCTGAGGATGTTTCAAAATCAGACCCCTGCCTTAATGTGGATAAAATTAAGTACTTCAAGTACTTCAAGTGTGTACATAAGTCTCTTAACGATCATCCCGCCGGCTGTGGTTGCCAGTGGGACTTCCGCATTCGGGAGGCACGCACACCTCCAGACGTGTCAATGGGGAAACCAGAAGTCTGCAGGTTAGAGCTGGGTTCCGAACCTGCTCGGGATTTCTGGAGCCCCCCCAGCCCCCAACGCACCCGCTACTTCATTCCAAAATCGACCCCAAAGACTTCTGCATGACAATGACCTGCATCCCTGCCCAAGAGTCTGAAAGGCAGGACACAGAATTCTGTCTATCCTGTCCTCTACTATCTTTAGGGCTTCAATTTGTGCTGCTGTGGATGACACTGGTTCTGGGCCACTTGTGAGGTGGAAGAACGTTGCAGATTTCAATGAAGCTGTGACATTGATGCCTGCAAGGAGGTATGACCTTCTATGATGCTTCTTTGCAAGCAAGTAACCATGAGATCTGAGTCCCATTACTCCTAAGCCAAGAGCAGCCATTTCCACAACCTCTACTGACAAGCTGGCCCATCTTCACCCACTCCTCATTCCACTGGGTCCCTCATGCTCCATGGCACATCCTCGCTTAGGCTATCTACTTCTCCCCAGGTAATTGCATCTGACCTGTTGTGTTGAAGTGAGGAAGCAAGTGATACAGGAGGGTGGGGAGATTGGGGCAGAGGAACATGGGGCAAGGTTTTTCCTATGTGGCGTGCTGCTCATGATCAACACTATCATCATCTTTATCGGCATCACCCTGATAGTGTAAAAAGACGACATTTCTTCCTGCCTCTGCATCCTCCTCCTCCTCATCATCATTTTCTTTTTCCTCTACCCCTGGTTGCTGTTATGGCTCTATATAGCAAAGGGGACATAACCATAGAATGGATGATCACAACCTCTACACACTGAACAGATAGTTAAGGGTAAGGAAGCTCCTGGCTCTCTGTTGTGTTATAGTGATGACATGGTAATTGTGTAGTTCTGCACCCATTAACCTGCAGCCAGCACAGTCCCATCAATCTTGCTATTTCCCATTGCTGGAGTGGAGTATCTGCCCAACAGCTCTAAGGCCGGCTCCTTGTAAATGGTCAGCACTCTAATGTTGAGTATGCCCCCAATGGTCACCCACCAGTGTGTTCAAGTTTTTCCTGAAACAAGTCATTCCTGTAAGGATAGTTGCCAACACATAATGCAAGACTGAAGCCCTGATTTTAACCTAACCCACCTAGCGGGAAAGGACGAGTTCAGATCGGATGCCTGTTTTGCACCCCACCCGATTTTACACTCCATTGAAGTCAAAGGAGCATAAAATCAGGCGTGGTGTCTGACTCCAACCTGGCCCATTTCTGCCGGGCAGATTAGGTTAAAATTGGGGCTGCAGATTCAGTGAACACCTGAACCCACAGTACAGTGAGAAAAAGGACCAATGCAGGAGGTCATATTAGAGCGTTAACAGTATTGGTGCCCATGGTGTCCAAGAAAGAGATGGGACAGCAACCAGTCTGTTATCTTGCCTGCCCTCATCGGGTCATTGAACTTTTTCCTGAACTGCTCCACAGTTCTGGGGTGAGAGAGGTGGCACTCATTGTAAATGCCATTTTCCTTCACATGGTTCTCAACACAGCTTTGTGAAGTTTCCTCCCATGGGAACCTAACAGCCTTTCTCTTCTCTGCTGCATTTCATTCAGGAGTGTCTGATGGTCAGACTCATTGACAATTTGGACTCTTCTGTCCCCTTTGGATAGCCTGCCCTGTAATAAATTGGATAACCAGGTGGTGAAGGATGGAATACTGGAGCCTGATCTTCAATTGCTTCCAAGCCTTTATTCACAGAGCTCCACATTATTCACTCCACACCCTAGATAAGCTCTCATATAAATGGATACGAGTGAGTCCCCAATTGATACGCACCACCTGAATACAATTAAGACTAATTGATATAAATCATATGGATATAATTAACATACCCCCTTCTCTGGGTCCCCCTGCCCACTCCTGCAATCGAAGATATTCCAGAACAGTCATGAAATCGTAGATGAGACTTTTGAAGTCACTGACATTACATTTAGTCTTGCAGAATGTTCAGCACTTACCTGTTCCTCCCCCAGCCTGCTGCTGACCATTTAAAGTGAATGATGATTTTTAAAAGATGCGTAATGTTTCCTCCTGCACCAAAGCCCGTTATATGCAAATGAGCTGACCCCCACGGAATACGGTGGGTCAGTGCTGCTCCAGATTGAAGGGCATCAATAACAGGTCAGTAGCATCTCCAAGAGGCAACTGGCCGTGTGCCATTTTGGAACCTAAATACTATATTGTTTTATTGATTAACATTTGGATTCATTCAGTGCCTCATAGATAAATCCATTGTGTTGGCATTAGCACATATCCACAAAAACAAATATATGGAGAGAGTTTGGACGCTGATATTTATTGTCATTGTATTAAGTGAATCATTTTATGTGTCACAATCAATCTCCATTGCACAAAGAATATGTACAAAGCCATAATTAACAGAACTACCATCAAATGACAAGAACAATAGTGGATTATAACACCAAACAAAAAATGTATTCTAGTTACTATGGAAATAAGCATTCCTGATTATTTTCCTTCAATGTATCAAAAATGGTTTTGATGAAAAATGGAGCAGAGAATAAAAATGCACAAAGAATGCACATCGGGCAGAACATCACCTACAACTATCAGTGCTTTGGTCTCAGATTTTGTTGATAGTAAAACGTATATTCTTCAAAAAGAGCCGTTCATAGAATTCATCATATATCACTGTGAATTGTGAAAGTACTTGGTACATCCATAACAACATACAATCACCAACAATTCTATAGGAACGGGATGCCATGTGAAGATGGCTAATGCGCTATTAGAAGTTTGCAAAAGAGACTGAGTAAGATAAGGTTGCATAATTCTCTATTTTGATGTCTGAAAAGACAGAATATATAACAAAAATATGATGACGTTAGCTATTGAGTGTTGTCATAGATACCTCAAACAAAAAAAATATACAACTTTAGTTATATGAAGGACATTTTATTAGTATGGTCTTGACACAAACAAAAAAACACCTTACAACTAAGTGTAAATATGTTACTGAAAGTTAGTTATAAATTAGATGTGGTTAGACAACTTGGAGATTCACTTTTTAAATTAACAATGTGCAATTTTTCATATTTTGTGCCCATTGCAGCTAAGGAAAATTTGAACTCAAGATGCAACTTTAGCATTAGGAAATTATTGACGTGTTCAAGTTTCCTCTTTGAAAATAATGACTCTTCCCCACGGCTAGATCCTGAACCATACCTTTATTGAGAATTGTAAGATTTTACAGCAAAGAAAGGAGGCCATAAAGCCCATTGCAGTGGTGTTGGCTCTCTGGAGAGGCAATCCATTAAATTCCATTACTCTGCATTTTCCCAGACCCCATTACATTTTTCTTATTCAACTATTTATCTACTTCCCTTTTGAAAGATATGGCATTCAATGTCCTAACCACTCCCTATGTTCTTTTCGTGATGATCTTAAACTTACGCCCTTTGGCTACTGGCTCATAGACAAGTGAAAGTAAATTTCCCTATTTACCTCATAATGTGACCACCTCAAATTTCCTCTTAACCTTCTCTCTCTGGTGAAATGAGACTCTGTTTCTTTCATCTCTCTTCAAAACTAAAGTCTCTTACCCCTGATATCATCTCATTATGCAGCCTCCACTTCTCTGGCACTGGATTACTGCTTGTCCTCAGACTCTTCTGTTCAATGTTGTACATTGAATAATCCTATTAATAAAACCTAATACCCTATTTGCTTTGGCTATAGATTCTTGGCATTGGTCACAAACCTTTAGAGAATTATGAACTATAACACTGAGATCCTTTTCGCTCTCAACTGATTTCAGTTGTGTTCCATGTAAAGTGTAAGTACACTTGGTGCTTCTGCCCAGATGCATTTTGCTGCAGTTATCTAGGTTAAATATAATTTGCCAGAGTTTGGCCCATTCCACCAGCACATCTAAATCTGCTTGCAGAAATTTGTTCTCCTCCACTAACACTCGTACAAACTTTCATATCATCTGCGAACTTGCAGACCTTTCCCGCAACACTTATATCTAGGTCATTTATGAAAATAGTAAAAAGCAGTGGATCTAACACTGATCCCTGCAGTACACCGCTGGTAACAGACCTTCAAGCAGATCCATAGCCCCAATAACAACTTTCTGCCTACGGGAATGTAGCCAATTCTTAATCCATTGCAGCAACTTACCACCGATATCACAAGATTCTGCCTTTGTGGCGTAACCTGTTGTACGCCACCTTATCAAAGGCTTGCTGAAAATTCAAGTAGACGAGTAGTCCTAATAACTTCTTCTAGAAAATTAATAAGACACAACCTTTTTGTCCAGAAGCCGTGTTGAGTATCACTGATGACTCCTTCTCTATCTAGGTGATCATAAAGAGCATTTCTCATGATCCCTTCAAGTATCTTACCTATAACTGTCGTCAGACTAATCAGCCTATAGTTCCCTGGATTTGCCTTGTCACCCTTTTTGAAAATAGGAACTATATCAGTATCCTTCCAATCCAAGAGAATAATCACAGACTTTAGCGAGCTGTTAAATATATGGGCAATGGGCTTACAAAGCCCACGTCCCATCTCTTTAATCACCCTCTGATGGATGTCATGTGGACCAGCAGCCTGATCTCTTTAAGGTTCCTTATTCTGTCTAGAATGATATCCATTAAAGAATGTATATCATCACTGAAAGATGCCTTAGGACAGATTCAAATAGACTCCCAATGTATGGCAGAGGTGTTAAATGATTACTTCTTTGTCATGCCCTGTTTTGACCAATAGAAACAGGACTGATTTATGAACTGCTCCTACTTCTTTGCCCAGGCCTGTGGTGATCCTCAACTATTTTAATATTCACTATTTCCTTATCTACAGTGCAACCCATAGCTGGTAGTTCAACAACATACACAGGAGTGAAGGCTGATGCAAAGTAATAATTTAACACCTCTGCCATACTTTGGAAGTCTATTTGAATCTGTCCTAAGGCCTCTTTCAGTGGTCATATATATTCTTTAATGATGCTCTGGCTCCTCCTTCCTTTAAACAGTAGACTGTTAAATGCCATTTCAAAGTGGTAATTTTCTTCCACTATAATTCGCAGCTGTAATTTCTGGGCTATAATGAATAAAGTAGTAAACAAGTTCAGCACAAAGTTAGAGAAGTAACACATATAACAGTTAATCTCAGTAACAGTTAAGAAATTGTTCAACTTACAATTTTTTTAAAATGCCTATTAAGGTTACCAGGCAAAACTGCTGAATATCTGTCTTTCCATAAACCTGTATTATTTAGCCCTAGCCTGTTGTTCTTCAATGAATTGAATAAGTATTAATTTATAAACTAGTTTAAAGATTTCTTTTCTCTTTGCCATGCCCTATTTTGGCCAATAGAAACCGAACTGATTTATGAACAGCTCTGGCCAGGCCTGTGATGATATTTTGCAATCCTCCCTGTCTTGGACGTGACTAGTACCAGCTTTAAATTGGAGTTTAATACTCTGCTGTTAAGTGGCCTCCAATGAATCCCACCTCGTATGAGTTTCCCATAATTGGCCTTTAATAAGGCCTCAACTAGTAACAAATGGCTTTTTAATTTCCTTTTTGCTAATGTCCGTTAATCTTTTTCCGGAGGGGCAGGAATCAAGAT
Organism: Heptranchias perlo; assembly: GCF_035084215.1. Taxonomy (NCBI): domain Eukaryota; kingdom Metazoa; phylum Chordata; class Chondrichthyes; order Hexanchiformes; family Hexanchidae; genus Heptranchias; species Heptranchias perlo. Next base: position 43,423,832 of record NC_090336.1, read on the forward strand.
GTATTAACATGGATAAATAGTCATTTGCACTTTCTGCTACAATTCCACCAATCTTTATCACTATCTACATTGGCATTACCTTTGTTGACAAGAGAGATTTCACCTCCCAGGTTCCATGCGGTACCCAGAAGGGATTTTGCTTGGACTGCACAATCCATAATGTCATATTGCATAGAGAGAGTAATGGATATACTATCCTAGAAAAGAGAAAGATTCATTTATTTTTCAAAATCCCAAGACAAATAAGTAGCCATCTAGCAGTGTGTTTCTGCAATTAATGGTTTTCCACAAGTGTTGGGGTGGTAAAGAGCGTGCTTACCACAATAAGAGCACTGAACCTGGAGTTGTGATTCCATGGCCTAGAAAACAGAAAGGAATCCTAATCCATGAACATGAAAGCTGTATACAATAGAAAAAAGGAGAAACTGCAGGTGATGACAAACTACTGTAGCTTATTACTTGACTAATGATGCCTTCATAATGTGTAGCCTCATCTATTTGTGCATTGAAACTGATTGAATAGTTGGATCCTGGGGGAATCTAATAGTTACATGCTTAGAGATGATACATCTGCATAACCCTCAAACTCCATATATATATGTATTCATAACAAGGCACATTGAGCAATCAGTAACACTGTACAGCATTAATTTGTTATTCTCAAAAAATCTTTAGCTGTTTAGAGTGCCTGGAGGTAGCTTCCAATAGGTATCAAATTGTGTATTTGTATAATTGTTTGCTGGATGTTCAATTACATAGCGTTAAAGATACTGGGATTTCAAACAAAAGATTTAAACTATAACATATAGGGCATCAAACTCCAGCAACCTGAAAGTGAAAGATGAGTTGCACTGGCAGTGACAAGGGAAGTAAAGGTGAATTTAATCGAGGAACATTCCACCAAAAATGCCAGATGTCAAACGAGCTCTAAAGTTGCTTGAAATCCTGGAGAGATTTTCAACATATAAAGATTAGAAATCAACCAAAACCCTACAACAGCAAAAGTATATAGTATGATAATCATTAATGTACGTTAGCTACATCGAGTCATCAGTATTAGTCCTTATCAGCATTAAAAAACAATATACAATAGAACTGAGATGACGTTGGGCAAATTACCTCTTCACTTAACAATTTGTATGCACAGTATAGGACCTGGCATACATTTCTTTAAATGCAATAAGTAACTCTGATTTGATTTGAGTGTATTCACTATAATTAGAAAAAAGCACGCATTAGGAATAGCCTGCAGTTTGTACATACAGAAAGGATTAATATTCAGGACATCATCTACACAGATTGAACTAGTTTGATTGCTTGGCTGCACTCAGAATCCTGTAGCATGGTTTGGAACCAGGACCAGGGCTCTCTAACCAATGCTGTCACAATAATATTGAGTGCCGTTATCTATATTTGACAAAAATAATTATGTAAGATGAACTATGTTTCTTGTATTTATCATGACCATTATGTCAAGGGTCTGAGTTATAAGGAAACACTGGAGAGACTTGAGCTTTTGAGTCTGAAAAGGAAGCATCTGAGAGGAAGGGGGGAATTTTTACAGTGGCGGGAATTTTTACTTGGCGGGAACTGTTTGGATGAGCAGTTAAAATGGAGCAGCTCCATTTCCTGCTCCGTTCCCATTGATGTCTGGTTTTAATGCCTATGGTTTTGGCAACGGAAAAGGTGCCCACTACACACAAGCGGGCAACTCATGCAATAAATGCTATGATGTCAATAGGACCCCAATGGCATTTTAACTTGAGTGGGGAAACTGCCGCGGCATTCCCGCCAGACTGAAGCAGGTCGGTAGTTGGTGGGAAAGATGAAGATGTCCTCCAAGCAAGTGAAAAAATGCCCTGTGTGAAGCCAGCAGGAGCAGGAGCATTATTCCGGGGTCCCCAAGGGAAATAGTGGCCTCCTGCCACAGACATCCCCCTGTTCTTTCCCTCCCGAGAGACCTTCCCAAAACCCCCTTGCTGCAACTTACCTGCAAGCCAGCAGGCAGCCCGTCTGACCAAAACCCGCTCAGGATTAAAATCAACCCCGTGATCTTGTAGATAAGATAGTAAACCATATTGAAAATATTCATCTGGAATACTGCTTTAATTTGAACTGTAGGAGTAGGACAGGTTCAAACTAGTAAATGGAAATTTTAGGACTGAAATCAAGAAGTTCAGCTTCATCAGACAGTGACAAAACACTTGGAATGAACTTCCAGATGGAGGGTAGAAACAGAAAACCTAGAATCTTTTTTAAAAAACAATTAGATGCAGCAATGAGGGGACTGTAGGATTATTCTGGATGGATGGGTCACTTTCGTCATCATTAACTATCTTGTGATCTTTTACGGCGCATATCGTCTCAATGTATGCTCATTTTTGACTTTTGCACGTAGAGGTGGTCCTACAGAGTGGGGAAAGGAACTGTCAAATGCAATTGAGAAAATGTAAAGTGGAATTGATTGATACAACATTTTAATGATTGCTCCTTGTGTCTCAGGGCAATAAGGCCATTTGCCATCTCTTCAGAGTGCTGAATTATTTGTGTTGTCATTTCAATTGATGTGTAGTTTGCACTGGATGCCACAATGGGCCCAGCATTGACAAAAGAGCCCTTTCCTGTCTAACACCTTTCAGCATTTTTCAGAGCTGGTAGGTGATCATCAACTTCAAAACACCAGAGTGAGTTATAAATATTTGTTAACAGTATAGATTCCTGGCCACCCTTAATCTTAGCCAAAACATTGGTCAGAGCCAAATGTATGCCAGCTTTATACATAGTTTACTTTATGGAATCTTCCCCTACCAGAGGAGCCTAAATCCCAAACTCTAAGTAGAAAATTAACTCCACAAGTCTGACACATCCATTCTCTTATTATCCTGTGAGTTCCCAGAGAGATTAGTAAATTCATCTTAGTTTGTGCCATGGTCTCAAATTTGATTGAGACTTGTCAGAACGTTTTTTTGATTATGACCTTTGACAGCTATCATGAAGGAGAACCTTCTCACCTTTTGTGAGCTGAACACGAATCTACAAGTCAAAGGTTAATTCTTTAAGATATTGAATCACCTATAACAAGCTTTTAGTTTTCATGGAAAATGGAGGGAATCACAAAATGTGATTCCCCAAACACTGGTAAAATTCTGAAATCCCATGTAGTAATAATGGAATTGGACTTATTAAATCATCTCAAAACAATGGCCCTTGCTAGGGATCTAGTAGCTCTAGCTATTAATAGCAAAAACTTAAAGAAAATAAAGGCACAATAAATATTGCTTTACCATCCTGGAAAAACAATTAGTTTCACTAAAAAAGGGTGGTTTTATTCATCCCCCCCCCCATACCACCTACACAAAAAAAAAACAAATTGAGTAAATACTATTCCTTTTTACTATAATGGCAACAATTGAGTACCAGCAGACTTTACTGTAGTGTCAGAAAATATGCTTGTTAGAAATGCAATAAAATATTATGTGGCTGGAACAGTGCATTAATATTCTGCCTGCACCATCTGGATTGACAGGCTGTGTATGACTAATGCAGGGGAACTGGGGAATAGAGGAGGAAGAGGATTACATTGTCCATAGTTGCTGTATAATTATGTGCAATTTGTGTCTAATAGTTTATACAGGAAAAAAAAGACCTTTGGGATCTACTGTAATAATTCTGGGCTTCAGTGGGATAAATTTTCCAATCATGCATTAGTTAGGTGGTGTGTTATTAGTACCCACCCAAAGTCAGCTTCATTTACGTAGTGTGGATAAGCTCCCAGCCCATATTGAGCCTGATATTGTGAGGTCACTGAATGGGGCAGGGAATTACTTGCTTAGAAGGGCTGATGGATAAATTTAAAGGGATGTGGCCATTAAAGGGGATAAAAATGTTGCTTATAATTAGAAAAGGCTGCTCATATGTTCAATGTATATTTCATTATCTGCAAAGGTTGTTTGAGTAAAAAAATGTCTGGCAAAACCCAAGGGCTGGCATAATAAATAAGGAGGCACAAAACTGAGTCTGTGGTGAAGTAATAGGGCAGCAAAATACTCCAACTCCATGTTTGATGACTGGCGAAGTACAGGATTGCAGCAAGGTTGGAAGGAGGCAGATTAATAGGACCTGAGGGCACAGCTGACTGTTACAACCACTGGCTGTACTAGCCTTGTGGTGCATGTTAACTGCATGTATCCCTGCAGCAGATGGCACATCTCTGCTTCTGCCTGTTTGTTCAACGAGATCTTATGCAATCAATTTGGCATGGTCATTGCCAGGTAAGTACTCATCTGCCTTTAAATGATGGTGGGAGGGTATCATCAGGTAGATGCAGTCTGCCTCTGGTGCTACATGATCTTCCTGGCATTCATTCATTATCATCCTCTTCTTCTAAAAAAAACATAAATAAAGGGGCTGAACATTGGGATCACCTTTGAAGCTGATTTTCTTGATGTCCTCTGTCCAGGAGCTGGGTAGATGCAATCCCTGAACTGATATTCCTAAGCAAAAGAAAAGGGGACTTACTTGTCGGTCCTGCATGATTCCTGCCTGCCCCTCTCTGATCTTCTGATTCAAGGGGGTTGGGCATAGGGCCAAAAAACTCACTTCTTCTGGGTGCCCCTCAAAATGGAAGCTCCAGTGATACACAAAGAGCAAAATGGGGCAAGAGGGCTAGCAGCACCCTTTTCTGTCTCATTTAAATCACTGTTCCTGGGCTGCACCTAAAATAGGTGTAGGCGGTCCTCCCACCCCCCACCCCACTTGTCCCCACCAGGAGAAGTATCAGAGATCCTAGGCCAGCATCATGAGGGCAGAGACCTGGGGCATGACTTTTACTTGGAAACGAGAAGAGAGCGGGTGGGTAGATTTTCATGTGGGAAACCCGGAAGTGAAGTCAGCGCGTCGGAATCTGCGACTGCAACACAATTGAAGGCAATTATTTTTGCTTCCCGGTTTTGCGCCTCCAAGCTGCACAGCAGGCATACTGCGCGCCCGCATGACGCGACCTGAAGTCCACTATTTAAAGTGCCAACGCAAAAATGGATTTTAGAGGAGAAAGGAGGAAATAAAGGTATGGATTCCAAGAGAAGGCAGCACCCAGATCCTCGGATACTTCACTTGAAGTACTTTGGGCGGAGTGAGAAGCAGGAGGGAGGTCATTTACCCAAGTGATGGGAGGAAGAAACTTGGTTCTGCCACCAAGAAGGCGTGGTTGGAGGTGGCAGAAGAGGTGAGCAGAAGCAGCACGGTGCCCAGGTCTTGGCTACAGTGCAGGAAATGGTTTAATGACCTAACCAAGTCAGTAGAAGTGAGTGCAGTTGCTGATTCACCCACATCCTGTGATGTACAACACCACCCCCCCCCCCCCTCCGCCACCCCTCACTCTGCCTTGGCATGCCTACTCCATCATATCACTCCTCACACCCATTTAAGTTTCAGCAGCAACCATCCTTCATTTTCTGTGCACTTGCTCAGCTCCCCAATTGTGCACCCACCACTGACACTCACCCCAATCCTGATGCAATGTGATGCATCAGTCTCATAGTCACACTTACCCAATGCACTGTATCCATCGGGTGAATACATAACATTGAGTCACTCTCAGTTCTGTTCTTTCGTTCTCGTAGAAAAGAGCGCAAAACGCAAAGGACAGGATGAGGACTGGAGGTGAACCTCCACAAATAGTCCAGCTGACAGGTGCAGAGGAGGAGACCATGAAGATAAGTGGGACAGCTGCATCCCTATCCATCGGAGCTGGAGAGTCTGGGGATCTGTAGATGCCTCGAAACATCTTTCATGCGCATGATGACTTTATTTCATCGATGACTGAACTATGAGAAACCTGAGTGTGGTGATTGGCAGATTGTAACTTTGCCATGACTAATTCATCTCACTTTCTGTTGTCATCCGGGGCCTTCATGCGTAGAAGAAGAATGTGGCGAGATGGATGACATCGATTCCTCAGAGGACCTCATTCCTTCTGAGGATGCACCGTCACAGGACATACAGCTATGCACCAGCGCAGATACTCACACTTCGGTGGGTCCAGGTAGAGTTAGTTGGGTTGTCACTTGGTGATTCACAACTCACAAGTCAGCACGAGCAGACACTGATGGCAGGGGCAGCTGTGGTGGGCGGAGAGCGCAGTCCTCTCCAAGCTCTGCTCAGCTGGACATGATGCTGAACTCCGAGGGCCATCGTTGAGAATGTGAAGGATTGAGGTACAGCTGCGAGGTACTGCAAAATGTGCCACGCACATTCTCCACAATAGCGGAGAGGATGGAGGAGTCCAACTCCAATATTAGTGGATTGGTGGCGCAGATAATTGTGAGAATGTCTGCCATGGAGAGAGTGGCCGCCCCCATGGAGCTTCAAGCACGGCTCTCAAATAAATCTATGCACGTCATGACCACGGCCGTGCATACTTTGGAAGCCAGCATGTCTGCCGCCTTAAACAGGATACCTTATCCGTGGCCTTACAATGTGGCACACATGTTCACCCAACAGAATGGTGGGAGTGATGTGGCGCTGGCTCAGGAGAGGGATGATGGCGAAAGGGGACATTGAAGTGAGGACTCCACTCAAAGCGCTCCCACCTCTTATCCGTACCCGAAATGCTACCTCCTCTTCTGATGGCCGAGTCTGTTCCTGCACAGGTGCAGGTGGAGCAGTCTTTGGCGGGGCCCTCAGGGGCTCCAAAACTCAGAGGGCGTAGGCCAAAAGCATCTGAGCAGTCAGGGCAGTGTTTTGAGCAGCCTGCCACTATGTCTACTGAAACCACAGGTGATGCACCACGTAGAAGCGGCAGGATGCATAAGTTCAAGCAGTTGTAGTTCACAAAGGGTATTGAAGAAATGTTGGCCTGGAATTTGCTCCAAGAATAACGGAGAGCCGCACAGTGCTCACCGTTATTTAAGAGCAAATGGAAGAGCAACTTCCAGTGAGTGCGCAGTCAAACGTGCAAATCCGGAAGTTGCTCTACAAGATTCCCTGCTCGTTTGAAAGCTACGTGGGACGGACAGCTCGCCGGTGAAATGAAAGGACCAGCGCGGAGTTGCTGCACTGGCCAGCTGGAAATGAAATAATCTATACAGAAAAAGGTAGGCTGGGTTTTATAGGAATAACCTAACTTTTAACAACGTGGTAAGTTTTAATGACTGCCAAACAACCCTCTTTGACACTGAAAATTAAAAATGTGGAGTCTCATTCCTTACGATTTTTATTCATATTGGAGATTTTTAAAAATCTGTTTTTTTTTACTTTTTATTTTTGTCTCTTTTATCTCTGCCTTTTAATTCAATATTTCTTACTCTCCCTTTATTTCACCTTCTCTAACTGATTTTATATTGAATTAACTGTTGTAGCTTGCACTTCCTGGTTCTGACTGTGCGGCTTGTCAAGGATGCTTCAGTCTGGTTGGTTGAGGGGACAGAGAGATCCTTTCCCTGTTCACACAGCTCACGATGCCCAGGAGAGGACACTTCACTTTTTTCAGCTCACAATTAGAGGAAGTTCCCACACTCAAGCTTATGGATTGTTTGTGGGCAAGTTTAAATCTAATGAACGGCGGGTGCTGTTCGTTCGCCGCTCAGAGCAAATTCTGGGCTGTTATGTTGTTAAGTTTCCTTTGTTTTATATTGGCACATTAAACATATTGATTAGCACCACTTCCATGTCTTGGCAATTATTGCATCCCGAGTGTTAAGTCGCCCTTTCATTTGCTTCATGATGAATGCCAATACATGACGGTATCCATTGAGCAGATGGTTGAAGGACTGTTTTGTGCAAAGGGGAGTGGGGTGGGGGACGGGGGGTGGTTGATGGTTGTGACAGCTGGCCTGCATATCTCAATGTATCTCTTTTGCCACTGTTATTAAGAGAACCTGTGAGAGATGAGGGCATCCCTGGCAGCAATATGCATGGTTGGTCTGGCGATGGGTGCAGCATCGTATTCCTCCTCCTCCTCATCCTTATCCTCTTCTTCAATGTTGTCGCCAACAGAGGATGATTGATGAGCACCTTCATCCTCCTTTATCTGTAAACCTCTCTGCTGCGCTATGTTGTGCAGGATGCAGCACACCACGATTATTCTGGAGTCCCTCACTGGCAAGTAATGAAGGGCACCTCCAGACCTATCCAGGCACCTGAAGCGCATCTTCAATGTCTCGATGGCTTGTTCAATGACACACCTGGTGGTCATGTGGCTCTGGTTGTAGCGCTATTGTGCCTCATTGGTAGAGTTTCTCACAGGTGTCATGAGCCAAGTTTGCAGGGGGTATCCCTTATCTCCAACGAGCCAACCCTTAAGTCTGTCTCCTGTTTGGAAGAGGTCTGGAATGTTGGACTGGCACAGTATAAATGCATCATGACAGCTGCCAAGGAATCTGGCGCACAACTGCATAAATCTCTTTCTGTGGTCACACACCAGCTGTGCATTGATGGAGTGATTGCCCTTTCAGTTTATGAAGACTCCTGGTTCAAATGGTGGTCCTTGTAATGCCGCGTGTGTGCAATCAATTGGACCCTCCATCCATGGGAAGCCAGCCAGAGAGGTGAACCCCACCGCTCGCTCAATCTGGCTGTTGTCGTCACAGATGAAGTTCATGTAAATGGTCCAATCGGGCTGGCAAACAACCTATCCATCACCTGCCTTATACAGTTATGAGCTGACGATTGACACACCCTGGAGATGTCACTGGTTGTGCCCTAGAAGGACCCAGAGGCAAAGAAATTGAGGTCAATGGTTACTTTTACTGCGACAAGCAATGAGTGGCCACCAGAACTGAGACCAGCTGCGAGCAGATACCTGAGCTTTTATTGAGATGTGTCAATCACAGGTTTAAAAGCCTAAATCAACTTTGGCTGAATCTCACCTCTGTTTCACGGGCGAGGTTCAGAAGGCCCGGGAAACCCATGCAGGAGCCGTTAAATTTGTTTTTGTTACAGAATCAATTAAAAAATACCTACCTGAACTACCTCAACGATCTTATTTGATGTGCTAAGTACCCGCCCGCCAGCAGTAATCAGGGACATGATTTCTGGGTTTCGGCTGCGCCGGGTTGCAGTCGCGCTTCAAAAAACAATGATTTTCACTATGCCACCCGCCCCCAACCCACCCATTCTTGGAGGCTAAAATTACCCCTCTAGTGTCTTGGGTCTCTACCCCAATTTCTTTTGCTTTGCACCTAGGCATTAAGCACAGGAAAATAGCCCCCATTGTCCCAATATTATGGACATACCAAAAAAATGTCAGCACCAGAATACTTGGCATATAGCCTCCTGACCAACTAAGTGGAAACAGGAAAGAAACAAAAAGATGTTTAAATATTGCTTCAGAATGCTTTCTCAAGTCTTACTTTCTTCAACAGCACACCCGAATAGCCATGAAGCCCATTTTTTTATTGGCAAGTAGATGACTGAGTACTCTACCAGTGTAAATGCTGGGAAATCGTGTGGACATCCAAATAATGTCATTGGGGACTAATTTTAATATAATAAACTCCTTCTGGCACCAGTACAAAACCTGACCAGAAAATTGGATTGGGCATTAAATAGGAACATAGGAACAGGTGTAGGCCATTTAGCCCCTCAAGCCTGTTCCACCATTCAATGAGATCGTGGCTGACCTATGACCTAATTCCATATACCCACCTTAGCCCCTATCCCTTAATACCTTTGGTTAAAAAAATCTATCAATTTCACATTTTAAATTAACAATTGAGCTAGCATTAACTGCCGTTTGTGGAAGAGAGTTTTAAACTTCTACCACCCTTTGCGTGTAGAAGTATTTCCTAACTTCACTCCTGAAAGTCCTGGCTCTAATTTTTAAGCTATGTCCCCTAGTCCGAGACTCCCCAACCAGTGGAAATAGTTTCTCTCTATCAACCCTATCCCTTAATATCTTGAAAACTTCGATCAAATCACCCCTAAATCTTCTAAATTCCAGGGAATACAACCCTAGTTTGTGTAATCTCTCCTAGTAATTTAACACTTGGAATCCAGGCATCATTCTAGTAAGTCTATGCTACACTCCCTTCAAGGCCAATATAACCTTCCTAAAGTACAGTGCCCAGAACTGAACACAGTACTCCAGGTATGGTCTAACCAGGGCTTTGTATATGGGCAGTAATCTGCCATAACAGATCTTTGCCCATTTTCCAATCAGTTATGTTCATTTTACACATGTTAATTGGGCATAGCCAATTAGAAAATCTACCCTAATTTACACTTAGTACTGGAAGTGTCTTTCCTGCCTTTGTCTTTTTGTCATAATGACTAGTTTTCTCTGCGTGTACATTGGCCAGCTTGCAATTTTCCCATCCATTAAAATGAATGGAGGCAAATCGCAGGCTAATAAGCACACAAGCAGAAACCTCCAGCCATTATATCTACTGATTTCTGAAATGGAATCTAAATACAAAGCAGCAAGCATATTAATCTGGAACCAGGTTAGGTTCCTGATAAGTGGCACTGCTATCAGTGCTTCTGGAAATGAATGAGAAACTGTTGCGTCTTCTCAATTGCAGTAGCCTGCTGCCTGGTTACATAGTTGGATTCAGAAGAAAAATCAATCCAATTGTGATTCTCTCAATTTTACTGTCTGGAAAAGGAAGGATTCTCTCAATGTCTAGCTCAAAGTTGGAGAACAACTGTTGACATTTCTAAGGACTTTAATAAGAATACAACTTTAGAGAAGACAAACATGGATCCTGATAAATAGGCATTCTTCTTAGAACAGTTATGCAAGGGTCACTCAGGGAAGCACGGTTGGTTCTACTCTGTTTCTTATCTTTAACAATAACCCGGTCTACAGCTTTAAACTGATATTCTCTTGCTTATAGCACTACGTTCAAAACAGTGTTTAACTTCCTATCTGAAGAAAGGTGGCAACTGAATTACTACAGGCAGACAATAACAGTTGATGACCAAGTACTGTGTTGACTTGGTCTTCTCACTGCAGAAGTTAAGAACTCTTTTGGCTCATCCCTATCCTGTAAGGAATGTCTGTTTGGCAACCGTGCAGCTCACCGGCCTGATGTTAATGAGGTCGGTGCTTCAAAATTGCGGCTGCTTCTTCGACCAGCATATTCCGCTGGTTGGTTGCCCAAAAATCAAAATCGACCCCATTGTTTCTTCTGCCTGTGAAATTTTCCAACTGACTTCATCATTGATTAAATATTGACCTTTGTATGCAACAGTTTAAGCATAGGTAAGGGACAATTCTTTGGGTCAATCCTCATTTAACCAGAGACAACTGTAATAAGGACAAACATCATTTGATTTGCTAGAACATATATTGCATTGGTGCAATGTCCAAGGATTTTCCGGTTTTCCAGTAACAAGGACCATCTATTTCATGAGATACTTGGACTTATTACAGTTGTTTCTGTTTAAAAGAAAACACCACACACCATTGTAAAAGCTGATTGAAGAGTAAGGTGTACATGACAAAGAATGCCCCATGAATACATAAAGTGTAGCATCAACCAAAGAATGCTACAACTGAGAGCCTAATACTAAAGTTAGTTTCCAGAATAATATGAAAAACTGTTGTTATAGCGCCTAAAAAAAAATCAATTCTTAGGATTCACCTATTAAACTTGGGTTTCAGCTCACACCATCTGAATTACTTGATTGAATTACCTGTAACCCATTGCCAGTATCTTGTTTGTTCTACATAAAACATCTTTTTCAACAGCAGCCATCTAGTCTGCTGTCAGACACAACGGTAACAATAAGACAAATGACGTTTGCTAACAAGAAAGTTCAGCTTAATACCACATTGCTAAAGAAGTACAATAAAGGACCCATTTGTAAGACTGAAATTGCTATTGATTTGACATTTATGGCTTCTTTGTACAAATAGATGAAAAAGCAAAACAATGCAAAACAATGTATATTTCTTGCAAGTAGTATTTGGTACTTCATTAACAGAGAACACTATCTGATTAGTCTTCTAGTGGGGTAATAATGATTGAGGGGAGGGAGAGAAGGGAATGAGTTCTACTCATATTTGGAACTGGCTTGTGAAATGATGTGATGTTTCAGAAGTGTTGACGGTAACAAGAAATGCACTATGGCATTTTTGCATATGGAAGCTTTCTGACCAGAAGGTCATTATTCAGCACGCTTATTCCAATGAGCAGAGGTTTATGATTGTTGAAAAGATTCCCCTTTTGGTCATGTTGCACAAATTAAACTACATCTTAATTCTAAGTTTTTAATTTGGAAAGACAGGTGGTATAAATAGAATGGTATAAATAAATAGAATGAGCAACAGGAATTACACTCACGACATGCATTTCATGGTTCAAACATAATTTGATATCCAACATCACCCATTGGGAGGTCAACTATCAATCACTCTGGATAGAAATTATAGATATCCTAATGATGAGAAGTGATTTTGACATTTTACTGATGGTACCAGATCTAACAAAGGTGGACCTTACAACTTTACATCAAAAACCAGTAAATTAAATTGAATGGGAAAGAGAATCCCATCCAACTGATCTCTAAGTAGCCAATGCAAAATACAATACAGTTGTCCCTCAATATAACGTTATTCTTGGGAGCCATAACATTGGGACTTTCAAAAGGCATTTGGTAAAGTATCACATAATAGACTTGTTAGCTAAAATAATGCCCATGGCATTAAAGTGACAGTGGCAGTGTAGATACAAAATTGGCTAGGGGACAGAAAGCAGAGAGTAGCAGTGAACGGTTGTTTTTCAGACAGGAGGGAAGTATACAGTGGTGTTCCCCAGGGGTCAGTATTAGGACCACTGCTCTTTTTGATATATATTAATAACCTGGACTTGGGTATAGAGGGTATAATTTCAAAGTTTGCAGAAGACACGAAACTCAGAAATGTAGTAAACAATGTGGAGGATAGTAACAGACTTCAGGAGGACATGGACAGACTGATGAAATGGGCAGACACATGGCAGATGAAATTTGTGCAGAGGAATGTGAAGTAATACATTTTAGTAGGAAGAATGAGGAAAGGCAATATAAACCAAATGGTACAATTTTAAAGGGGGTACAGGAACAGAGAGACCTGGGGGTGTATGTACACAAATCTTTAAAGGTGATAGGACAAGTTGAGAAGGCTGTTATAAAAGCATATGGGATCCTGGGCTTTATTAATAGAGGCATAGAGTACAAAAACAAGAAAGTTATGCTAAACCTTTATAAAACACTGTTTCGGCCTCCGCTGGAGTATAGTGTTCAATTCTGGGCATCACACTTTAGGAAGGATGTCAAGGCCTTAGAGAGGGTGCAGAAGAGGTTTACCAGAATGATACCAGGGATGAGGGACTTCAGTTATGTGGAGATACTGGAGAAGCTGGGATTGTTCTCCTCAGAACAGAGAAGGTTAAGGGGAGATTTGATAGAGCTGTTCAAAATCAAGGTTTAAGGTGATCAGTAAAAGAGCCAAAGGCGACAAGAGGAAACATTTTTTTACACAGCAAGTTGTAATGATTTGGAATGCACTGCCTGAAAGGGTGGTGGAAGCAGATTCAGGAGTAACTTTCATAAGGGAATTGGATAAATACTTGAAGGGAAAAAAATTACAGGGCTATGGGGAAAGAGCAGGGGAATGGGACTAATTGGATAGCTCTTTCAAAGAGCCGGCACAAGCATGATGGGCCGAATAGTCTCCTCCTGTGCTGTACCATGCTATGATACTATGTGTTGCATGTGAAGTTCATTTTCAAATCATTCGTAATATCACTACAACTAGACAACAATTAAACTATGTTGAAATCTAATGCAATGGATCAAAGCACACTGAATAGCAAATATTCTACCAAATATTAACAAGGCACAATACACATCATTTAATGCAGTAAAAACATTATGGCATAAAAATTGGTTCGCACATCCTGCAAACTGGGTACCAATCCCTGTGCTGGGTGATCTGACTGAGGTGGCATCACATTGCATAAGGATTGGGGTGAGTGGCAGTAGTGGATGGATTAATGGGGAGTTGAGGAAGTGCATAGAAAATGAACGATGGGTGCTCTTCAAACTTAAGTGGCTGTGAGTGGTGATGTGATGGAGTACGTTTGACAAGTCAGAATGAGGGGGATGTAGGTGAATCTGCAACTGTGCTCATCATTCCTGACTTGGTTACGTCATTAAACCGCTTCCTGCACTGGATCCAGGTGTGGGGCACTATATACTCCTGCAGCTGACCTCCTCAGCCACCTCTAACTATGCCTTCTTGGTGACAGCAGCAGGTTTCTTCTTGACGTTGCTTGGGAACTTTAGCTCCTTCCTGCTCCTCACTGCACCCAACAGTAGATCAAGTGACACATCATTGACGTGGGGCACAGCCTTTGACCGTCTTGACTCCATGTTTGAATTTGTCTGTCGCTGTACAAATCCTCCCAACTCCTCTAAATTCCATCATTGCATTGGCCCTTTATATAGTTGAGTTGAGCTCACATCATGCGGGTGTGCATCACACCAGCTCACGCGCATTGGAGACAAAGTAAAATGATAACGAGGTATCCATGTTGAAATCGGACATTCCTACGCATTTTGTCCCCCTCCCCCCCCAACTCAGAACATGTCTCTGCGTTATCAGGCCGAGAATGGCTGAGCACATGGACAGGTATGAGCTGATCAAACAGAGTCAGCATGGATTTGTGAAACGTAGGTCATGTCTGACTAATCTAGCTGAAATTTTTGAGGAGGTTATTAACATGGTGGATGAGGGAGCGTCTATTGATGTTGTCTATATGGATATCCAGAGAGCATTTGATAAGGTTCCGCACAAGAGATTATGAGCAAAAATAAAAGCATGCAGAATTGGTAATTGGTTGTGAGGTAGAAAACAGAGAGTAGGGATAAAGGGAATGCACTCTGATTGGTGGGATGTGACAAATGGTGTTCCCTAGGGTCTGTACTGGGGCCTCAGTTTTTCACCAAATATATCAATGTCTTGTATGAAGGAACATGTGGGAGATAGAACCAGCTTTTAGTTCTGTATTGTGGGCACTGTGATAAATTAAGAACTTTTTAAGAAAAGTAAACTTAAAATGTAAATTATAGGAACAGGAGTAGGCCAATTCAGTCCCTCGAGCCTGTTCCCGCATTCAATGAGATCATGGCTGATCTGTATCAACTCCATCCACCCGCCTTGGCTCCATATCCCTTAATACCTTTGGTTGGCAAAAATTGATCAATCTAGGATTTAGAATTATTAATTGAGCTAGAATCTACTGCTTTTTGTGTGAAAGATTTCCACACTTCAACAACCCTTTGTGTGAAGAAGTGTTTCCTAACTTCTCTCCTGAATGGCCTGTCTCTGATTTTAAGGTTATGTCCCCTTGTCCTAGACTCCCTCACCAGCAGAGAAAGTTTCTCTGTATCTACCCTACCAATTCCATTCAAAATCCTAAAAACCTCAGTTAAAACACCCATTAACCTTCCATGTTCCAGGGAATACAAGCCTAGTTTATTTATGCTCTCCTCATAATCCAGCCCTTGGAGCCCTGGTAACATTCTGGTGAATCTGTGCTGCACTCCTTCCAAGGCCAATATATCCTTTCTAAGGTGCGGTGCCCAGAACTGTTCATATTACTCCAGATGTGGTCTATCCAGGGCTTTGTATAGCTGTAGCAAAACCTCCTCCCCTTTATATTGTAGCCCACTAGTTATAAAGGCTAACATTCCATTAGCCTTTTTGATGACTTTTTTACCTGACCACTACATTTTAGTGATTTGTGTTCATGGACCCCTAAATCTCTTTGGATATCCACTGTTTCTAGCTTTTCACCATGTAAAAAAATACTTGGATCTATCCTTTCATGGTCCAAAATGGATGACCTCACACTTACTTATTGAAATCCCTCTGCCGCAGTTTTGCCCACTCACTTAATCTATCAATGCCTCTTTGTAATTTTATACTTCCATCTACACAACTTTGGAGGTTAAATTGGTTAACCCCCGAAATTGGGCGCTGGGATTGCGGTGCGCAATTAACCCGTGCCCAGTCGTTGAGATGCAGGCAGCACGTAAAAAGCATTGGTGATTGCAGTGTTTGCTGCGTGCAGCCAGTGCTACCTGCATTGCTGATTGGTTGCATGCACCAGCAGGGGGCTCCAATATCGGGAGTGGCGAGCACTACTGAAAGGCAGCCTGTGCCTCTTAAAGGGAGATTCACTGTGGCTGCAGGGAAACCTGGAATTGGTGTGGCAACTAACTCTGTGCTGGAATATACTGAGGAATGGCTGGGCCTGTGAGAAAGTGTGCACCAAGGTTCTCTGACGATGCACTAGAAGCCTTTTTGCAAGAGGTGGAGGCACAGAGGGGAATTCTTTACTCACAGGGGGGCATAAAGCCCTCTCGGCATATGCTGAAGAGGCAGTGGAGGCTGTGGTGGATGAGGTAAATGCCAGGAGCATCGCAACATGCACATGGATACAGTATAGGAAGAAGTTCAATGATTTGACACGAGTGGTCAAGGTGAGTGACTTAAACTGTTAAGTGGCATTTCCTACCAACTGCACCACTAGCCTCATCCACTGCTCCACGCACTACACCCCCCCCCCACCTCACCCACCTACCAACAAACTCTTTCCATCAGTACGCAACTCTTCCAATCAGTTGCTGCATCTCATCCTCACACAGCACCACTCTTGCAAGCCGCACACCCACAACTCACAGGTCACACACACTGACAGCTATTCAACCATGACAGCTACATCAAACATCTTGCAGCACACTCACTGAAACACTTTCCTCTTTCTTGCAAGAAAAGGCGGTGCATAACAACAGATAGCAGGAAAGACCTGGGGGCGGAGAGGCTCGCCTACACGTCCTCACCCCCATAGAGGAGACAGTGCTGTCCAGCATTGGGCACGTCGTTGCTGCGGCCATGACCACTGGCTATGCTGGAGGTATCGATGATGAGGGTCTCTGCATACCTAATCTTCCTTCTCGCTCCCCACTTCTCCCTCAACCCACAATCTTTTCATGCTGCAAACGGTGTGAGCATGCACGTCTTACTTTCCCCTCTTCCCGTACCACAACTCAACCCATGTCCCTTTGTCATTTCAGATACCCAAGAACTGGAATGGGCACCATCCGAGGAGGCAGAGGACAATGACAGCGATAATGAAGTCACACCGTCACTCGATCTTACACTCGCAGCCACCAGTTCAGAGACTGACACTGCGTGTAGTTTAGAGGCTAGGATAGAAGAGGGATCTGCATGTGGTGTGACATCGGGCACAGGAGCCAGGGTGTGGGGAAAGGATTCCGCATGTGCCAGCTCGCAAACTAGTTCTGCTGCAGAGGAGTCAGATGATGACTTAGATGGGCCAGGTTACTGAAACATAACCAAATGCTTGGTGCACTGGAAAGCCTGCCAGAAAGCCTGCGCACAATGTCAAGGGGCATGGAGGAGTCCAGCTCCAACTTGGCACAGGGTTTTGCACAGAACTTGGAGCCCATCCTTTCCCATATGGAATGGGTGGTCACTTCCATCAGCACACCTGTGGAACCCACCATGATTCAGCATCTGATGACCAATGTCACAGCTTCCATTGCAGAACAAATATCTGCCATCCAAGGTCTGACTGCTGCATTTGGAGCTCAGATTGCTGCCTTGGAAGCTCAGACTGCTGCTATCGTGGCACTGAGTTCCACTGTGGAATGGGGCTTCCAGGGGCTTCAAGTTTGACTTCAGCTCTCCGAAGACTCAAATCATTTCCAGTTACAGCAGTCCAGCAATCTGTTCTCCAGTAGATCACCAGGATTGCTGAGATGCCGCCCCGGGAGAGTGGCAGTGGCGCCATGGAAGATGAACCTGCTGTCATCTCTCAGGATGACAGAATTCCTGCTCCCATCCCTGCCGCTCCGCCAGTGCCCTTGCCGTTGCCTGTCAGCCATCGAAGCCAGACTGCTGCAGCCCAGGCCGAGATGGTGCAGTCTGAAGCCGGGCCCTCCCAGCCCAGAGCAGCTCGAGGTCGTCCTCCAAGGCCATCTGCACTCTCCTCCATTGAAGGTCAGCAGCCTTCCACCACTCATGCTCCAGCCACTGGGGATGCACCTCGTAGGAGCACTAGGAAAGGTAAAGGCACACGAACGACAGGCACTGGGGGAATGCACAAGAGTGAATAGTCTCATTTTGTTTGAATTATAAATTTGGATTTGAATTTGTATTTAGTGTTGGTTTTCATTTCTGCGATGAGCTGAGGGAGGAAGTAATGTGTAATCATAAGGAGGACGATTTGATGGTCATGTGGGAGAGGAAAGGTGAGGAGTGTGGGACTGTTGGTGAATGGAGAGATGTCATTGAGGTTACTGGTATCGCTCTTTAATCACTGATCACGCAGAGCCCTGGCAGACAGGGCCTGTCTACCTTGTTGCCTCCCTGCCTCTTCTTCCACTTCCTGCTGCACTTCCTCCTCCTCCCCTTCCTCCACTTCCTCCTCCACCTCTTCCTCCTCCACTTCTGCCTCTTGCTCAGTTTCTCTCCTGGCAGGCTGTGGAAAGGGCTTTTCCCTCATAATGGCGAGGTTGTGCAGCATGCAGCATAGAACGACAAATCTTGACATCTGCTCAGCTGAGTACTGCAGGGCTCCTCCAGAGCAGACCAGACAGCGGAAGCACTGCTTAAGGACGCCTATTTTGTGCTTAATGATGTTCTGGGTGGCAGCATGGCTCACATTGTATGCCTGCTGTACACATGTGCGTGTGTTCCAGAGTCATGAGCTTCTTGTCGTCCAGTAGCCAGCCTTTGCCTTGCCGTGCTGGTTGAAATATAGGTGGCACTTTGGACGGCAGCATATTGAAGGAGTCATGACTGCTGTCAGGATAGCAGGCAGTGACCTATATGATGCGCTGCTTGTGGTCGCACACTAGCTGCACATTGAGGGAGTGGAATACCTTTCTGTTCATGAATATGGCCATGTTCCAAGGTGGAGCATGCATGGCAATGTGCATGCAGTCAATGACACCCTGCACCATGGGGAAGCCTGCAATGCGAGCAAACACTCGTGCTCGCTCATGCTGCTTGTCTCTGTCCAGAGGGAATGTTTTTTTTAATTATTCGTTCATGGGATGTGGGCGTCGCTAGCAAGGCCAGCATTTATTGCCCATCCCTAATTGCCCCTGAGAAGGTGGTGGTGAGCCGCCTTCTTGAACCGCTGCAATCTGTGTGGTGAAGGTTCTCCCACAGTGCTGTCAGGTAGGGAGTTCCAGGATTTTGACCCAGCAATGATGAAGGAAAGGCGATATATTTCCAAGTTGGGATGATGTGGGACTTGGAGGGGAACGTGCAGGTGGTGTTGTTCCCATGTGCCTGCTGCTCTTGCCCTTCTAGGTGGTAGAGGTCGCGGGTTTGGGAGGAGCTGCCGAAGAAGCCTTGGCGAGTTGCTGCAGTGCATCCTGTAGGTGGTATACATTACAACCATGGTGTGCCGGTGGTGAAGGGAGTGAATGTTTAGGGTGGTGGATGGGGTGTCAATCAAGTGGGCTGCTTTGTCCTGGATAGTGTCTAGCTTCTTGAGTGTTGTTGGAGCTGCACTCATCCGGGTAAGTGGAGAGTATTCCGTCACACTCCTGACTTGTGCCTTGTAAATGGTGTAAAGGCTTTGGGGAGTCAGGAGATGAGTCACTCGCCACAGAATACATAGCCTCTGACCTGCTCTTGTAGCCACAGTATTTTATGTGGCTGGTTCAGTTAAGTTTCTGGTCAATGGTGACCTCCAGGATGTTGAAGGTGGGGGATATGGCGATGGTAATGCTGTTGAATCTCAAGGGGAGGTGGTTAGACTCTCTCTTGTTGGAGATGCTCATTGCCTGGCACTTGTCTGGCGTGAATGTTACTTGCCACTTATGAGCCCAGGCCCAGGTCTTGCTGCATGCGGGCACGGACTGCTTCGTTATCTGAGGGGTTGCAAATGGAACTGAGCACTGTGCAATCATCAGCGAACATCCCCATTTCTGACCTTATGCTGGAGGGAAGGTCATTGATGAAGCAGCTGAAGATGAAGCATTGCCTTGAGGAACTCCTGCAGCATTGTCTTGGGGCTGAGATGATTGGCCTCCAACAACCACTACCATCATCCTTTGTGCTAGGTATGACTCCAGCCACTGGAGAGTTTTTCCCCTGATTCCCATTGACTTCAATTTTACTAGGGCTCCTTGGTGTCACTCTCGGTCAAATGCTGCCTTGATGTCAAGGGCAGTCACTCTCACCTCACCTCTGGAATTCAGCTCTTTTGTCCATGTTTGGACCAAGGCTGTAATGAGGTCTGGAGCCGAGTGGTCCTGGCGGAACCCAAACTGAGCATCGGTGGGTGAGCAGGTTATTGGTGAGCAAGTGCCGCTTGATAGCACTGTCGACGACACCTTCCATCACTTTGCTGATGATTGAGAGTAGACTGATCGGGCAGTAATTGGCCGGATTGGATTTGTCCTGCTTTTTGTGAACAGGACATACCTGGGCAATTTTGCACATTGTCGGGTAGATGCCAGTGTTGTGGCTGTACTGGAACAGTTTGGCTAGAGGCGCAACTAGTTCTGGAGCACAAGCCTTCAGCAATACAGCCGGGATGTTGTCGGGGCCCATAGCCTTTGCTGCATCCAGTGCATTCAGTCATTTCTTGATATCATATGGAGTGAATCGAATTGGCTGAAGACTGGCTTCCATGATGGTGGGGATATCAGGAGGAGGGTAAGATGGATCATCCACTCGGCAGTTCTGGCTGAAGATGGTTGCAAACGCTTCAGCCTTGTCTTTTGCACTCACGTGCTGGACTCCGCCATCATTGAGGATGGGGATGTTTACGGAGCCTCCTCCTCCCTTTAGTTGTTTAATTGTCCACCACCATTCACGACTGGATGTGGCAGGACTGCAGAGCTTTGATCTGATCCGTTGGTTGTGGAATCGCTTAGCTCTGTCTATAGCATGTTGCTTCCGCTGTTTAGCATGCATGTAGTCCTGAGTTGTAGCTTCAGCAGGTTGGCACCTCATTTTTAGGTATGCCTGGTGCTGCTCCTGGCATGCTCTTCTACACTACTCAATGAACCAGGGTTGATCCCCTGGCTTGTTGGTCATGGTAGAGTGAGGAATATGCCGGGCCATGAAGTTACAGATTGTGCTGGAGTACAATTCTGCTTCTGCTGATGGCCCACAGCGCCTCATGGATGCCCAGTTTTGAGCCGTTAGATCTGTTCTGAATCAATCCCATTAAGCATGGTGATAGTGCCACAGAACACGTTGGATGGTGTCCTCAGTGCAAAGACGGGACTTCGTTTCCACGAGGACTGTGCAGTAGTCACTCCTACCAATACTGTCATGGACAGATGCATCTGCGATCGGTAGATTGGGGAGGACGAGATCAAGTAGATTTTTCCCTCGTGTTGATTCACTCACCACCTGCTGTAGGCCCAGTCTGGCAGCTATGTCCTTCAGGACTCAGCCAGCTTGGTCAGTAGTGGTGCTACCGAGCCACTCTTGGTGATGAACACAGAAGTCCCCTACCCAGAGTACATTCTGTGCCCTTGCTACCCTCAGTGCTTCCTCCAAGTGGTGCTCAACATGGAGGAGGACTGATTCATCAGCTGAGGGAGGGCAGTAGGTTATAATCAGCAGGAGGTTTCCTTGTGATGAATCTGTTTCTGAGTGCATACACTGCATACAGTGCCTCCGTGACCTCCCTTATACAGCAGTGCACTGCAAACTGCAAGCTGTTGCTTATATCGCCAGAAGTCGCCTGAAAAGAGCCAGAGCTGTACAAATTAAGCACCACGGTTACCTTGACAGCCACAGACAATGCTGTCCTTGCCCTGCTCTGAGGCTGCAGTTGTGACTGCAGCAGTTGACAAATCTCAGTCACGACCTCTTTCGTGAACCGCAGTCATCAGATACACTGGTCGTCGCTGAAGTAGAGGTAAAAGAATTGGTCTGAAAGCCCTCGTTCGACATGGCCTCCTGCTGATTGCCCTGCTCCTCCTCCTCTTCCCTCTTCTAGCAGCTTGTCCTGCTCTGCGTGGCCTCTCTGCACGCTCCCAGTCATGTTCAAATCCCAGGAGAGGCCCTAGCAGACCACCCATGTCTGGCAGCAACCTTGTTCAGCACACTATTTTAAATGTACTGTACAACCAGCCAGACCACTCTCTATATAATATTGCAACTTTCTCCAAGTATAGGAAACTTCCACAAACACCCACAATTGTAGCAGCAGCCAGAATAATGAATCCAGCAACTAACCTGATCCCTTTAAATAGCGCTGGTCGGGGAGGGTTCCTTCATGCCCTTTAACTCCTGTTCAGTTGTGGGAGGTTAGGACAGTGCGTTGGCTGGAGCGGGGAGTTAAAAAATGGCACCGGCTGCTTCAAATCAGCGTTGCACAATAATTAATGTCATTATCTCCCTACTTTACATGCTGCCAGCGTACATTAGATGCGTGTGCGCAAAAGCCTTTTCCAAGATGGCGTCCTGCGCACTTCACATCGGATGTGTGCGTGCGCATCTCAAACGCCATTTTCGGGGCTTAGGAGTCCACCTAACGCCTACACAATGGGCGCTATGCGGCCCAATTTAGTCCCCTTTGTGTCATCGGCAAACATGGATATATGGTGTTCTATTGTATTATCTAATTCATTAATAAATATTGTGAATAGTTGAGGTCTCAACACAGATCCTTGTGGGACACCACTTGTCACTTCTTTCTAATTCGATGACATCCCTATTAGCCCTACTCTCTGTCTTCTACCGCTTAACCAATCTCCTAATTAGGTCAATTTCATGAGCTTTAATTTTAGCTAACAATCTCTTATATGGAGTCTTATCAAATGCGTTACAAGATCAGCCAGCCAGAATGGCTCAATAATAATTCTTTTCAAATCATTCTCAGTATATATTAGAAGCAAATATTAAAGAATAATTGTGTGAGGTTCCACTTTCAGGGTGGAATCTCATTAGATCGCAGGTCGCAGAATCAGTTTTGTAGCCCTACCTGACCACCAAACTGCTGACCACCCAACTTGTCTTCCTGGTCCCCATGCTAGCTAACATTGTCAATGGTTCTCTCTCATCAGGTACTGGCCCCCTCCCCTTCAAATCTGCCATCATCACTCCCCTCCTCAATAAACCTATCCTTGACCCCTCTGTCCTCCAAACGACCGCCCCATCTCCAACCTCCCTGTCTTCTCTAAAGTCCTTGAACTTGTTGTCGCCTCCCAAATCCATGCCCATCTTTCCCTCAACTCCATGTTTGAATCCCTCCAATCAGGTTCCCCCCACCACAGTACTGAAGCAGCCCATATCAAAGTCACAAGTGACATCCTATGTGACTGTGGCCAAGGTAAACTATCCCTCCTCATCCTCCTCGACCTGCCTGCAGCCTTTGGCATTGTCGACCACATCCTCCTCCAATGCCTCTCCTGTGTCGTTCAGCTGGGAGGGACTGCGCTCGCCTGGTTCCATTCTTATCTATCCGGTTGTAGCCAGAGAATCACCTGCAATGGCTTCTCTTCCCGCTCCCGCACCGTTAGCTCTGGAGTCCCCCAAGGATCTATCCTTGGCCCCCTTCCATTTCTCATTTACATGCTGCCCCTTGGCGACATCAATGGAAAGCACCTCAGGTTCCACATGTACGCTAACGACACCCAGCTCTACCTCACCACCACCTCCCTTGACCCCTCCACTCTGATTTGTCACACTGCTTGTCCAATATCCAGGAGCAAAGATTTCCCCAACTAAATATTGGGAAGACCGAAACCATTGTCTTTGGTCCCCATCACAAAGCCACCGACTCCATCCCTCTCCTTGGCTACTGTCCGAGACTGAACCAGACTGTTTGTAAACTTGGCATCCTATTTAACCCTGAGATGAACTTCCGACCACATATCCTCTCCATCACCAAGACTGCCTACTTCCACCTCCGTAACATTGCCTGTCTCCGCCCTGCCTCAGCTCATCTGCTGCTGAAACCCTCATCCATGCCTTTGTTACCTCTAGACTTGACTATTCCAATGCTCTCCTGGCTGGCCTCCCATCTTTCACCCTCCATAAGCTTGAGCTCATCCAAAACTCTGCTGCCTGTATCCTAACTTGCACCAAGTCACGTTCACCCATCACCCTTGAGCTCGCTGACCTACATTGGCTCCCGGTCCGGGAATGTCTCGATTTTAAAATTCTCATCCTTATTTTCAAATCTCTCAATGGCCTTGCCCCTCCCTATTTCTGTAACCTGCTCCAGTCCTACAACCCTCCGAAATCTCTGTGTTCCTCCAATTCTTGCCTCTTGCGCATCCCCAATTTTAATCGCTCCACCGTTGGCGGCCGTACCTTCAGCTGCCTAGGTCCTAAGCTCTAGAATTCCCTCCCTAAACCTCTCCATCTCTCTCTCCTTCTTTAAGATGCTCCTTAAAACCTACCTCTTTGACCAAGCTTTTAGTCACCTGTCCTAATATCTTCTTATGTGGCTTGGTGTCAAATTTTGTTTGATAACGCTGCTGTGAAGCGCCTTGGGATGTTTTACTATGTTAAATTTGTTGTTGTTGCTCCTGGCTAGTGAGGCTCCACATTGGGAGCGAAACCTCATAAAATTGCCTCTATAATTTACCTAGATGATTCCGAAAATAATGCAAGCTCGGTGAGATGAGCTGTATTGGAACATCACATTTGAAAAATTACACTGAACCCAGCTAGCAGGTTCTAACTCAGGGGAACTAATCCTACACCTTCAAATATTAACTTCCAATTTATATAAACTTTCTATAAAAACCCACATACAACACAATGTAATATCTTGGTATGAACACTTGATTGTCCCTTCCTTCAAATTGCTTTGAAATCAATCTTCAAGAGGGAGGATTGTCTGTCTCTAGATCAATCTTATGAAGCAGAGCAATCCGCCTTTTGATATTTTGGCTGTAAAGCACTAGGGACATATGAAATACCTACATATTTTACAGCTAATAGCTCAAAGGGCTGCATTTCTCTTTTGTGCATAGTAGTGGCTCGTTATCAGTGATGCTGGCAGAAACATCCACTACAACCCAATTCTATCACTTTCCCTCATAACTCTACAAAATATATTAATATGTAAATATAAACCCAGTGGACTTCACACATTGCAACAGCTACTACTACTAATGAGATGTGCTACCCATTTAATGTGTAAACCCTTTGTGTGGTAACAGGAGAAAACCTCTTAATTGGTCTTGACGCTGCTGCCAGTTGCAATGCTTTGATACAGATAAAGTCAGGTGACAAGAGTAGCGCCACCCTGCCTCCTCTCTCAATCCCTGTCTTCAACACAAGGGCTAGAGAAGGAAAAGTCAGAAAACCTAACAGTTGGCCATCTGTACCACCAGGTCATGAATGAAGCTGTCACTCCCAACAACACTCAGTTACAATCAACAGAAAAAAATCCAGGCCAATGATTTATTTTAAATGAAGTATTTTCCATTTTTAGATAACCAGCCTGACCCAAACATCAGGCAAGTAATAACAACACCGTTAAATCTAGATTATTCAGATCGGAAGCCTATTAAGAAGCAGTGCACGACTGATGGCAGTGGCAGGAGATTCGCTCTCTAAACTGCCAGGGAGCACAGATGCTTCAGACTCACTGGACCACCAGAAAATTAGAGTTCACAGAGGAAAACAAAATTTTGTAGCTACACACGCATTAAATAAAAAAAAATCTGCGCACAGTAACTTCTATCCAGCTGTGTACACAAGCTTTTGGCACAACTTCCAGAATGGTGCTAGCTTCATTTTCCTAAAAGAGACAATCAACATCAAAAGGCCTCTAAATTTATGTCTCCAATGCAAATTTACTTAGATTCAGAAAACAATTTGGCATCCATCCCTAGCAGAAAGTTCTAATTTCTTTAGTTCCAGAAGGCAAGGAGCTCACTGTTGCAGATCAATAACATCTCCATTCATGCTAGGTTCAATAGTATTGCAATATCTCAAAACTTCAAAAGTAGATTTGAAAGCCTCTTGACACACGCAATTAACCAACCTTGTGTAAGATTCATCAACTGGAATTTGCTTCTTAGATAATAGAAGACACAAGTAAAATGGCTGTCGTTTGACATCGTGTATCCATTAGCTCCTTTCAACTAACGACTGGCAGGAATCATTTCACACAACATCCGACAAATTGGGTTAATGAGAACATTTTATTTTCTTTTATTAAGCCTGGATTAATTATGGTATGCTTACAGGAAACAGTGCAAACAGGGAGATTATATCCTATTTTTGAGCATGTTGGAGGAAATTCAGACAAAGCCTCAGAACATTATTTTTTTTATTTAGGTCCAAAGTTTGATTTCTTGCCAGAATGTGAGTTTTATAGGCAGCTTCAGGCATTATCATGGGATGGGAAGTCCAAATAAATTAGAACCATGCAAACATTTAATTTACATAATTCACACAACATCCCAACAGAAGCATGTGTTTTATCAAGAAAGTGAACCTCATACTATTTGCTCTAAGGTACTCTGAAACTTCTCTAGAAGGCTACTTACATGCTACATTGCTTCTATATACACATATATATAAAAAAAATCTGACAAGCCTTTTTGCTTGTGGAGGGGAAAAATCAAAAAGAGCCTAGTACTGTTTTCATCATGAAAATTCAATGATGCGAGTGGTGCAAGACATAAAACACCACTAACTCATGTTTTTAGAAACTTAACAAAAACAAAATTGACAAGTACTTTTAATAAAAAGTGAAGTTAGTGTGTCAACAATGACGCTAAGTCCCAACACTAAATTAATAATTTAGACTCAAATTCTGTTTTTAGAAGCCACTTGTCTATGGCAGCCATCTAGAATCTACACCAAAGGAAATGTTAAAGACTGGATATCCAGCAAGGAGAGATCCTGCTGACAATTTATCAATACAATTTTGGAATATTCCTTGAATGGTTAACCTTTAATACGATGGTGTCTTTCTCTTGCATTATTTTGCATTTCCTGGTATCAAACAACTGCTTCTCTGACACCTCAGTGTTAAAAACGGAGGGGAACCTTTGCAATGAGCCTCTGTTGGAGGCAGAACCACCAGCAAGTACTGCAGATATAATAAAAAATGTTATAGTTCCTGAGAGCAAGTTGCAAGGCTGTATGTAGCTGAAATCTTTGTTCCTCATCTGAACCCAACACCGAAATGGCCCACTAACTGGCTGGGAGGGTTAATGTGGTAAGATATTACATTGACTTACAAATAATTTTTTAAAATCCCAAATTCAGGATGAAGCATTGTCGCTTGCTCCTAAAGTTCTTTAAAAAAAATTCTATAAAACCTACTGTGTGGAACTTTCAATTTTGAAGGGGGCATCAAATGGGCGGAAGTGGATTGGTCGCTTGTAATACACCCTGCCCATTTGGTGCAGGGTGAATAACAAGCCGATCGCTACCAGCAGTAGACTCCAATATTATTGAACAAATTGGTTCATTCTGATAAATAATTAACAGATAAGTAATTATGTAGGTGAAATTTGTACCATTGTTTCTGCTGTTAAGCATGTGTTACCTATGCCAACTGTAAAGGCACAGATTTAAATGGAAATTGTCTTTGTTATTAATTATGCATTTGAAGAGTTCGACACAAGCTCTTATGGTTATATTTAGCATCCTGCAGTACTAACCTTTATCATTACATCTTAAAACACATTTCATAGTGGTAGCTTTCCCATTTACTGGGAGCAGCCATCGATGGGTGTGGAGAGATAATTACCAGACGATGTCGCACGGATTCCTTACATTCTCCAGGTTTTTCATCCTTTTCTGTTTTTTCCCTAGATGTAGGATAGCCATTTACACAAAAAAATCTCTTCCATTTAATCACTAATAACAGCTTGTTTTATGCAATCTTCTAATTAAGAAAGCCTTATGTTGACATTTCTAGTCTCCCTATGCATTTTAGCCAGCAGTGGCATAATTTGCTAACAAAACACTGCTAATAATCTCCTCACAGCAATCAATGCCTGGTTGCAATAAGTAGAAAATATTAATTTTGTAAGTTGTCAATTGAGACAAAAACAAAAAATAGCCATTGGAAACAGATATTTCTAAGCATTATATAGGAATTAAGAATCTGAAAAATCCCATAAACATAAACAAACAATAGTTTCCATGTTAATGAGGTAAAGGAGGGAAAAATTGCAATCATTAAAATAAAACTATTTTTAAATGGATTTGACACATTTAATGGAAATAGGTCTGAGAGAAATATACTGAACTGGAATGCTTCCTATCTATCCCCATTGTGTCCTTTCAAGTGCCAGAGGATTCTTAATTATAATGAGATTTATATAATATAAAAAAGGTTTACATTGTTGTTGTCTTACATTTTAAATCAGTACATTTTAGTTTGAAAAAGAACATGTATCACTAGAGAGAAATGTAATCATTTGAAGTATGGCAATATATGTTACCATGGGAAAATATATGTTTGCAATACAGAGCGTGAAGAGGCATAGGATCCAACAGCAATTCTGACAAGCATTTAACACTGCAATTCTTTTCCCCTTCCTTCTCTACTCTTTATAGGCCCCTTGATACCACATATCCTCCTTCAGCCAGGAGAAGAAAAATGACCTAAGCTCTGGCCATCTCTTCAATCAACATCTGTGACACACTGATGATCAACTAGCAAGAGTTGTGACTCAGACTGGATGAGATAGGCTGAAGCATTTTCTTCCTCCCCGTCAGGTACCCTTTAGCTGTTAGTTTGTGGCAAACACTACATGATTCAATGATCATTCACTTTTACAATAAATATTCTCATTTTTTATCACCAATTAACAAAACAGTATCACAAATGGCAAACATTAAAAGATCAACTTATATATTCTTACACTAATCAACATTCCAAACTCAGAAGTGCTACAGAATGAGTAAATGTCTCCAATAAAAGCCACTCTATAATTCAATGCAGCAGATGCACCAATACTTGATTCATGTTTGGTTTTTAAGAAATTAGACATAGAACTAATTTTAATGCCTCTACAATGCAGTCTGTTTTACTCAGCTTCAGTCGATACAATTGCTAAATAAATTAGACCATTTGACGGTGCTGACAGCAATTCCCTCAAGAGGATAGACTCCATACTTCAGAATAGTACACTGGGGTGAAGGACTACCATCATTCAACCATACAGTGTGCACACGGGTGATGGTCTCACACTGCAACTAATAAAAGGAGATGTGATTTCACATTCCTTTCCAGCCACCCCAATTTCTTTTGATGGCTACTTTAAGCGAGCGAGTAAGTTGTTAAAATAAACTCCTCCAGAACTCGCTGTAGCAATATTCTGCTGCTGGCTAAGGTGCATAATAGATTTCTGTGAGCTTTCCCCCTCCCAATATCGATTAAAACATTCAAAGGTGCCTGGTAGTTCAACAAATTACTGACTGGACTACTATGGTAGTCCGGGTTGATATTCGCCTTTGAGATTCTCAAGGAAAGCGGCTCCATAATGTGCCACACTCAATTGGAGTATTCTACTACACAGAGAAGACATTTCAGAGAGGGGTCTCTTGACTCATGGCCAACAATGGAACATAGGAACAGGTGTAGGCCATTCAGCCCCTCGAGCCTGTTCCTCATTCAATTATATCATGGCTGATATGTACCTCAACTTTATTTACTCACCTTTACTCCATGTCCTGACCTGGCAAAAATCTATCGATCACAGTCTTGAAAATTTCATTTTCAATTTCAATTCACCCTTTGTGTGAAAAAGTGCTTCCTGATTTCACTCCTAAATGGCCTAGCTCTAATTTTAAGATTATGCCCCCTTGTTTTGGATTCCCCCAACCAGAGGAAGGTTTCTCTGTATCTACCCTATCGCATCCCTTTATCATTTTAAAAACCTTGATTAGATCACCCCTCAATCTTTTAAACTCAAGGGAATACAAGTGAAGTTTATGCAACCCGTCCATGTAATTTAACCCTTAACCCTGGTATCATTTTGCATTGTACCCAAGGCCAATATATCTTTCCTGAGGTTCGGTGCCCAAAACTGAACACAATACTCCAGATGGGGTCTGACTAAGGCTTTG
Source organism: Heptranchias perlo (assembly GCF_035084215.1). Taxonomy (NCBI): domain Eukaryota; kingdom Metazoa; phylum Chordata; class Chondrichthyes; order Hexanchiformes; family Hexanchidae; genus Heptranchias; species Heptranchias perlo. The sequence goes on from NC_090336.1 coordinate 43,453,884, forward strand.
TACACTTATTTCAATAATTTACTCTCTCAATTGCTGAGATGGCACAGCAAAGAGGTGGTAAATAAAGATTTGGGAAGATTTATTTTGCCTCCTCAGCTACAGGTGCAGATGAACAAAATGTTTTTCGACTTTGTACGCAGCTTCAGCATCAAGTACTTCCAGGTTGGGTCAGATGAAATGTATAACACCCTCTATTCTGCCCAACAGTTTGTCTTAACCATTCCCCATATCTCAACTTCAGAAGAACCCTTTCACCCCCTCCCCTGCAGTGATTACACCAATGTTGAATTTTTATATACATGAGAGAGAGAAGACTTTTTGTTCATTTAATATTACTTCTATTTTCAAAATAAAAATCATCAGTTGAATTTTAAAGCCAACTAATTGTCTCTGTTGTTGACACTTATAAAAAAGATCAACGCTAATTGCCTGCACCTGTGAGACAGGTTCTAATTTCTAACATCTATGAGACACAGGGAGAGAGTGAGAGAGACAGAAAGAAAGACACAATGGAGAGAAAGAGAAACACAGTTTCTTCCCTCATTCAAATTTTAATTCTCTATTTAAAAAAGTTGAATTTTGAAAACAAACAAACCCTCTTCGAGGGGCACAGATAAGAAGGGAGGTTAAGGGGTGGGGGGGAGAAGGAGGGAAACAGATTGAGTGTGAGGGGCCATCTGCTGTCCTTGGCAGGAGCAAGTGTGAGTGAGGGGAGTGGATGGAGGGTTAAGGGTGATGTGAGTAACAGAAGAGCAAGGGCAAGTGGAGGATATAAGGGTTGGGTGGGTAGTTCAAAGAGGAAGTAGGGGTAATGATAAGGTCAAGAGTTAGGGGATGCGATGGCCGTTAGGGGTTGGGGGAAGCAGGAGCGATTGGGAGAGGGACTGAGAAGGGAACCACTGATGACCACATTTCCTCCACATCCCTCACCCCAAATCCAGGCTACAACTATTGATGGCTTCTTTCTCCACCAAACCACCCATTACTCCCACTCGAAAGAAAATAAAATAAAAAGAGAGAAGCAAGAATGGGAGTTAAGGAATGAGAAGCAGAAGAGTAGGAAGAGAGAGACAGATGCGGAAAAGCGGACAGAGAGAAAAACAGCAACATGAAGACAGCAGAGACAGGTGAAAGGGTAATCATATTCTCCGACTTACCATGTGCAATGCTACGGGAGATTAATTTATAATATATAAAAAAATCTTACATCTGTGCATACTTCCTATCAACGTTTCCGATTATAAATTCCAAAGTTCACATTTACAATGGAAACTACTTATATAAACTTATCATATAGTAATTCCACTCTCCCATCAGTGATAGCACTATAGTTCCTCAGTTTTGTGTCTCTCAGGTCCTCAGTTTGTATTGCAGAATAATTGCTATGCTCCAACTATGTCTGCTTCTCGGTTTCCCAAATTTCCAAAAGTTTTGCTATTTAACTGTAAAAGCAATGATATAAAATCAAAGAATTACATGAAAATAAGCACAAAATGTCTCAATCCCATCTGTACACCTCGGTCCAATTATTGTCCTATCGCTCTGATCCCAGTTCACTTTTAGACTACACTTGGTCTTGACTCCCCATGTGCAACACCACATGTGGTATATATTAACAGGTCTCCTGCAGCATTCCTCATGCCAAGTCCAATGATGTGCTGTTTTATAAGGATGGGATCATTATATGATGCAATACATACTGATGTAACATTCTACTAGGTTAGAGCTGGGTTCCTTTAAGGCTGCAAAGTAGAGAGAGACTCAGGTCAATCAGAATTTAATAGTTGCTTGGTCAGGAAACTTTGCAGATTAGAATATCCTTGTCAGTTTGCAACACAGAATCACTGAGCACTTTAGGATCTGCTTTGCGTTTGTAATTGTGGCATTTGGATTGTGACATCTGCACATGGTTTACTGTTTTGTTGGAGTAGGTCACAGTAAGTCACATGCTGTTTTGTAAGAATAAGATCATTATATCATCTGATTCATAATGGGCCAGAATTTGCTGTCAAAATAATGGTGAGGCTAATGGTGCAGATGCGCTGTTAAATGCGGATATCCAAAAGTTGCTGTCTGAGTTGTGCCGCTCGCTGTTAGTTTCAGAAAAACAGCATCTCGCTGTCTGCATCACCATTGAAATGCATTGAATGGTGTGAAGTTCCTGTATTTGCACGGTAGATACGAACAAAACTCACCACAGAAAGTTACGTCTTGTCCATTTCAGTCTATTTACCCTTTTAACGATGTGGTAAGTGTTAATTACTGCCAGTCAACCTCTCTGGCACTGGAAATGAACTATTACAAGTGTGGAGTCTCATTCCTCCGGGTTTTAATTGTTGTTGGAGATTTTAAAAATGTAAAATTTTAAATTAATTTTTTTTTAACTTTTCCTTTTAGTCGCTTTTTTCCTCGCTCTCTTAATCCAATCTTTCTCTCCCTGTCTTTATTTCTCCTTTTGTACCTGATTTGATATTGAACTCACCCACTCTAATTTACACTTGTTCTCAGTCCTTGCGCTGATTATTTCACAATCCTTCAATCTGATTGGTTAAGGAAATATCCTATTGGTTGCCGTGTTCTCTCAGATCCCAGATGCCCGGTTTCTCTCGCTGCGACATTATAAACACTTTCAGCAACATACCATGCAAAAAATGTAAAAGCCTAAATGTGCGAGGGCAAGTCTAAATAATGGCAGACGCCATTATATGCCCTGCAACAGCAAATTACGGCCCTATGTGTGTGTAAATTCACCAAGCCTGCACGCATAGTGGCGATTATTTTCAAAGGGAGTGTGGATCAGGGGGTAATAGGGCTATAACACTCCCCAACCTGTGCTCCGTTCACTTGGGCCCCGTTATTTCCGGGGAGGTGGGGAGGGAGCAGGGGTGCCTGTCAGAGGCCGAGAAACCCGGAAATACAGGAAAAGCAGAGGTCCTGCCGAGTTTAACGGCAGGACCGCACTAGAATTTTTCACTCCGTTTCCAGCCCAGCAACCAGCCAGATTGAAGGCTGGCCAGTTGCCGGGTGGGAAAGCCTGATGTTCAAGTCAGCAGCCGGGGACAGCTGGGGACGGTCCTCAGCGATCGAGAAGATCGCAGGTCGTGGGTGGGAGAGGGGTGAGGGCTCGGAGCCCGTCAGCGAGGAAGATGGGAGGGAGGGAGAGAGAGATTGCTGGGGTGGGGGGGGGGGGTGGAAGACATTGCTGGTGGGGAAACATCGCTGGGGGGACACATTGCGGTGGGGAGACATCGCAGGGGGTTTGGCAGATCATGGTGGTTGGGGGGGGGGTCAGCAGATTGCAGGGGGTGGGGATCAGAAGATCGCGGCAGGTTTGCTTGGGGAGCTGGTGGGAAGCACTTCTGCTCCTCCTGGCCCACAAACAGAAGCACTTACCTGCTGGATCTGGCGGCTCTCGCCTCCGTTCAGCTGCTGGGTTTCCTGAGCCTCGGGAAACATGGCCCGCAGCTGTTAAATTTAAATGGCTGCCAAAATTTGAGGTATGCAGCCTCGTTAACACATTATAATGACAGACCCGGCACTCCAGAGCGAGTTACTTGACTGTCCCACAACCCGCCGCAGTAAAGCCAGAAGTAGGTGCGTTCACGAGTGTCACAATGTTTAGCAATTGGACCCGCCCCCCAACCCTGCCACTCTTCTGCACGTCGTTTTGAAGTTTCATGGACAGAAAACGTGTAATAGAAATATCGGCCGCGATATTTATGGGGAGGCGGGGTGGAGGGGGGGAAGATTAGCGGCCGGGAAATCCGGAAATACTTCTGGGTTTCCCAGAGGTCCTGCCAAATTTATCTTTTTGGACTCTGTTTCCCAGTTGCAGCCAGATTGAGATGCTGGGTAGCTGTCCGGCAGGAAGGCCTGAGGCACCGAGAGGAGGGAGGGAGGGAGAGATCGTGGCTCGAGAGGGACATCGGGGGTGGGGAGGGGGGCCATGGATCGATCAGGGGGGCCAGAGAGACCGGGAGGGCCGGAGACGTCGGTGGAGGATGTTGTTCCGAAGAGCTGGGGTGGGGGGGGGTGTGCTGATTGGCGGGGGGGAACGATTACGGAGGTCCAATCGCAGGGGGGTTAACAGGTTTGGGGGGAAGCAGTCTTGCTCCTCCTGGCCCACAATAAGTTCTGAAAAGGCGCTCACCCGTTGGATCAGACCGTTCTGGCCTCCCTTCAGCTGCCGGTTTTCCTGAGGCCTGGGAAATCCAGCCCTCAGGCATTAAATCTGAAACTTGAGGCAAGCAGCCTCAATAACATATTTAAATTAGGGACCGGCCTCCAGAGAGCAGGTTAGTCTCCCGCCCCTCAACCCGCCTCCGTTAAAACCAGAAGTTGGAGGCGGGCTGGGACTCGGGTTCCTGTTTTTGAGATTTTAACCCCCCCCCTCCCCCCCGCCCCCCCCAAAGGATGAAATAAAAGTCACAGTATTTGAAATCAATTGGCTGTTCTCAAATCCCAAGTGCAATACAAATGTTTATCTTTATTATTACATGATTACAACTTTTTCTACAATTGGAGTCATTATCTTGCATTTCTTGTCTACATTCATTTTTAAAACGTGGCAGGGAACTCTCCATTTCAGCTAATAGACTGAAGAGGACGATCCCCATTGCATGAGCACGTCAGTTTCTGTTGTAATGTAGATTCATAACGGAACCTGAATAAAATTCAACCAATGAAAAATTTTAAATGCTGTGAATCAAATTCATTGCTTGACCCATGCTTATATTGAGAGAATTCCATTCGCAACTCCTCAGATAATGAAGCTGTCCGTGCCCGCCTGCAGCAAGACCTGGACAACATCCAGGTTTGGGCTGATAAGTGACAAGTAACGTTCACGCCAGACAAGTGGCAGGCAATGACCATCTCCAACAAGAGAGAGTCCAACCACCTCCCCTTGACATTCAACGGCATTACCATCACCGAATCCCCCACCATCAACATCCTGGGGGTCACCATTGACCAGAAACTTAACTGGACCAGCCATATAAATACTGTGGCTACAAGAGCAGGTCAGAGGCTGGGTATTCTGGGGCAAGTGACTCACCTCCTGACTCCCCAAAGCCTTTCCACCATCTACAAGGCACAAGTCAGGAGTGTGATGGAATACTCTCCACTTGCCTGGACTAGTGCAGCTCCAACAACACTCAAGAAACTCGAGACCATCCAGGACAAAGTGGCTGGCTTGATTGGCACCCCATCCACCATCCTAAACATTCACTTTTTTCACCACCAGCGCACCGTGGCTGCAGTGTGTACCATCTACAGGATGCACTGCAGCAACTCGTCAAGGCTTCTTCGACACCACCTCCCAAACCCGCGACCTCTGCCACCTAGAAGGACAAGAGCAGCAGGCACATAGGAACAACACCACCTGCACGTTCCCCTCCAAGTCACACACCATCCCGACTTGCAAATATATCGCCGTTGCTTCATCGTCGTTGGGTCAAAATCCTGGAACTCCCTTCCTAACAGCACTGTGGGAGAACCTTCACCACAAGGATTGCAGCGGTTCAAAAAGGCGGCTCACCACCACCTTCTCAAGGGCAATTATGGATGGGCAATAAATGCAGGCCTCGCCAGCGACGCCCACATCCCATGAACAATTAAAAAAAAGAATGACCTTTCCCTCTTGGAAAATAGCAATGATGAAAGAGCAATGTCAAAAAATATCGGCAAATTCGCCATTCCCATGCTCCCAGTGTGAAGTCGCTCTTGAAAGAGCTTGCGTGAAAGAATCAGTGCTGTGGTGTTGGAGCCTAATTACAGATAGCATTCTCTTCAAGCACACCTCAGGACTGAGAGCGCAGATTTGCTGAATTTTCCCCATAGTTAACATGTAGCATTATACAAATCTACAAATTCAATATATAATTATGCCATCCCATTACCAACGTCTATATTCCTTTTAAACTGCTTAAGCACTATTTCATTTCCGAACACCAGTCCATGAACACACATACACCTGCCTTTTTAAAAAAAAAATGAGCTCAATTAGGTGAAGCTCACTTAAGAGAACAGGGAATAAAATAATTGTAGAACTGACTTCAGAATCAAACACTTGGACGTAGTTGCCCTTTAAAAGATATTTAAGGGGTGGAATTCATCAAATGTTGAGAGGAGTACTGGGCTTTAGAGACAGACTGCATATTTTAAAAGGAATACTGAGGCTTGAAATATAAAGTCTTTATTACTATGCTTCTTAAATGCAGACAGACACACAAACAGGATAAGATCAGGTGAGTGGCCTTTCCCCAGCAGGGAGCATGAATCTGGGCATTATTATCAAAAGACAAATTCTAGCCAGCTAAAGAAGTATTACCGACATCAAACAATTACTTTTTAATAATTTACCAAGCACTAAAACTACAGACAGACAAAGAGAGATCAAGTACACACGTATGCAATGTACCACCCTAGCCCCAAACTGCCCACAGGTTAAATGCACAACAACCTTCAGTATTAAGTGGTTTTCTATTTCTTCTATATTCCCAAAAGATGCACTTTTAATAAATGTTGTGGGTGAGGAGGGGGGGTGGGAAAGCTGAAACTGAAAATAATTCTCTTTTGTCATTTTGTGTGGATAATGACCCTGTGAAATGAGGAGTGATAATGTCAAGTATGAACTGATTCACTCCTGCCTGGTAAAAACAGAGCTATGTGTGCGGAATTTTAAACAGTCCCTTCAAATACCAGGGGTCAACTTTAATAAAATCTATCCCTGTCTAAAACCCTGAACATTGCAAAAAAAAAGTCTGTATAGTGTTCCCCTCTTACTAAAAAAGCTTTCTACAATTAGAGTTGTGCTTTTAAGAAACACATCATAGATATATGATAGCTTTAACTGGAGTGCGAAAAATCCCACCTAGCAACTGTGGGTTTTACCACCAAATAAATCTAAATGTGTTATCTAGATACCCCATGAAGACCTAAATTTCTTTCTGTCCTGTGCATTCGTTCTCAAGGACATTGGGGCATTGCAAATCTCTCAAAGGCCAAGATTATTAGAGGGGGAGAAAAGTATCTAGTAGCTTTAGGAGAATCGCAGTCATTTGTCAGCCCCTGCTATGTGGTTCAAAATGTCCACATCCACCATCTTGAGGAGAGAGTCGTTCTTTTGTAGCTCTGCAAAGGTTGTGCTCAGATTGGGGTTTAAATCATTTTTGAAATGCTGAATGTGCCACCCTCGCCAAAGAGATAGTCCAGCTTCGAGTCTTGGCAGGCAGTTGACTACAAAGCTTTCAGTAGAACCTCAGCCTTCGAATATCAGGTGGTGCTCTCTTGTTCTTGTTAATGCACTCACTTTATTATCTTCTGGGATAGTTTGGGAGTGAACTTACTTGCAGCTGCTCCCACTCCGCTGCCTTAAGCACTTTTTCACACAACGGTGGTGGAAACCTGGAATTCTCTCCCCTCAAAATGCTGAGGATGCTGGGTAAATTGACATTTTCAAGACTGAAATCAACAGATTTTTATTAGGTCAGGGTATCAAGGGATTTGGATCAAAGGCGGGTAAATGGAGTTGAGATACAGATCAGCCATGATCTAATTGTACGGCAGAACAGGCTCGAGGGGCTGAATGGCCTACTCCTGTTCCTATGTTGCTACATTCTAATACAGGTAATTTAAGTGCTCCGAAGGTTAAATCATGCTCGAACAGAGTGCAGAACACTGTAGCCCTAATTCTCCAACTGAAACTTCCTTTTGTGTATGGCTCATACTGGCAGCATTGAATTTATTCCATAATGTCAAAGGTAAAACTTTGCAGAATAATGTGCAGCTAGTGTATTCTTCATACCACATGTGAGGTCCATTATATTCTAGAATATTTACAATGTTTTTCTGAGCTGGACCTAAAGCCCAGTTCTATTAAAGTACATGTGAATCATGAGCATTACGTCCAGTAGCTTTTCATGCCTTTGTGTTTTTCTTTATGTGAGCTATACTGAAGTTTTGTCCAGTTACACCTCCCTTGGTTACTATCTGGGATCTTAATGTAGTCCTTAATAAGCTGACAGACTCACCATTTGAACCTCTTTGAATGTGTGATCTTAAGTTTCTTACTTGGAAGAGAGAATTATTAGTAGTGCTGGTTTTTGCCCGCAGGGTTAGTGAGCTGCAGATCATCTCTATTTGATTTGGCATGAAAATAAAGTAGTTCTTAGAACTCATCCAGGATTTCTCCCTTAGGTGGTCTCTCAGTTTTATCTGGGTCAGAAGATCGTTGTACCCTCTATTTATCAGCCTCCCCAGTTGGATGTGGATTGTAGATTTCACTGCATTGAAGCACACCAAGCATTTTGCTTTTATGTCCACCAGACTCAAGCTTTTAAGGAGTCTTAGCAGTTGTCTGTGTCATACAGAGTAAAGTCAGATTACTTGGTGACAAAGCAGTGCAACTTATAGTGAAGTGGTTACTGGAGTGTATTCTCCATTGTTACGATTTAACCAGTAATCATTCCAGAGGTTCGGTTAAGAGATAGTTTACTTGCTTCTTATCTGCAAGGCATGAAGTACCCATCACACGTTTACATATATTAATGTTTAAATTTGACACCCAGGAAATGTTTTTGGCAAATTTGTTTTGGCAGCAAGAGTTGAAGCATCACAACCAGGGACCCATTCCTCCTAAATTCATATTACTTTGGAATGGTTCTTATGGTGTGTGGTAGATGCCTAAATAATGAAAAATGTAAGATCACCTACCTTGAAGGAGTTTCATCATTCTTCAAATGATAACACCTCTGACCTGCTACAATCCCTCCCAGCCATCCCCTCAGGCCCTGATAACACCTCTGACCTGCTACAATCCCTCCCAGCCATCCCCTCAGGCCCTGATAACACCTCTGACCTGCTACAATCCCTCCCAGCCATCCCCTCAGGCCCTGATAACACCTCTGACCTGCTACAATCCCTCCCAGCTATCCCCTCAGGCCCTGATAACACCTCCGACCTGCTACAATCCCTCCCAGCCATCCCTTCAGGCCCTGCTGGATCATTTTATGGCACTGCAGGATTTAGGGATGTCATTTTTAGGTTACCGTAGATCAAACAGAGCTGGTTTGCTAAGTTTTTATACAGTTCAGGTGCAGGGGGCCATCGCAGAGACATCATTAGTTCTGACATTAGAAGTTCTGACGAAGGGTCATCGACCTGAAATGTTAACTCTGCTTCTTTCTCCACAGATGCTGCCTGGCTTGCTGAGTATTTCCAGCATTTTCTGTTTATATTTCACTTTCGATGGGGTCAGGATGTGTATCTTGCGCTATGGACTATGGCAATATACAAAGCAATGTGTGCCTGTGGGTACTGATGTAGTATATGCTGGAGTACAGTGATTTCGAAAAATCGATCTTGACAGTTTAAAAAAGCATTATTCACAATGTAAGAATTCCATATTTGTACATATGATGATGGGAGTGGTGGTGGTGGCTAGACGAAACGCAAAGTTGAAAATATAGCTTTTAAGCTATTGTAAAATCCAATGCATCAATTGTAAAATGTATTTAGAGATCTGCACAGGGTATTGGGTGGTCCCTAAAATGATGTGAATCCAAAAAACATTCTGTGAGACTGCCATAATATTCAGGGTGAAACATTTTTTTTCATAACAAGGCACCTATCCAAAAACTAATATATTGGCAGTGCAAGAAGGAAGATAAAACCCATTTTCTATTCACCACATGCTCCAACTGTGTGTTGTTGAGAACACCTGCTCAGAATTTTGCTCAGATAAGAAAGAAACCCTCACTTACAAGATCATGAAGCAATTACCATTTCATTACCACTGTATTTTCAGTGTCTCACCAATGCAAATAGCACTGCAGCACACTGGAATTGAAATAAATGTTTTATCCGGTTGGATACCACAAAAACCAACTGCTGTACTATATAATAGTAAGTGACCTTTATGCTCATCAACAGTAATAAGCTCGGTGGGATCGTCATTTAAAATGACAATGCTGTTCATTTTTCTATTCTGATGCTTTCTCAGCTATTTATTCCTAAAACAAACCAGAATGCAATTGTTTTCTTTAAGGCTCATAAGATGCACTGCATTTTATTTTTCTGCTAAGGTTTCCAGGTAATCTAACAGAAAGACAGACTTCCGGTGTGAATTATCTCTCTGGAACAGGATCCTCTTTGCTGTGTAGCATGCTGCCCCACAGCCTCATTCTAAACAAAATAAATATTAGCCCTCAATGAGGCAATATTATCCAAAATGCAAAGAAGTAAAATATTGCGATAGTAATCAGGGAGTTCTAAAATTGTTCTAGCCACAGGATTAAGATGCAGTTGACAAAGAACACAGAAAATAAAGGAAGGGAAAATTGTGCTAATGTAATGAAGTGACTGGCTTTTTCATGTGGCTTAGTTCCCTTTTGCACAAAAGTGTCACTTAAAATCTTCATGATCCTGGTACATTGTTCCTCATCACTGGTTACCATAGATACCTTAGGCATATAGCAGTGCCTTTGTAAACGGACTGGGTAAAGATAACAAATGCAAAAAATAGAAAAGAAAAATAAAGATGGTGTTGTCATTGGATTTAAAGCGTTGTAGCATTTACAAGAAATGTTTTAAAAGCTAGCAAAGTCAAAACAGTTACTATAGTAACAGTGACAATAAATTGTGGAAAATTGCAGAGACAAAAATTAACATTTTAAGTGGCCATCCAGAATTGTCACCTTTTCCACAAAAGGACAAAAATACAGTTGTGTTCAGCTCATCCTTCACACAAGAGTACAGTACATAGAAAGGCGAATTGTCTACAGAAAAAAACAGACATGCAGAATTAACCCTTTTGTCCTGAGATTGTGCCTTATGTACTTGTGAAAGTAATTACAAGCGATCTCTAAGACAACTAAAAAAGTTGAAAAAGCATTGTATTTGATGCAAATGATGCCCACTTGCTCTGTGTGTGTTAATAGGTAAATTCAGTGATCCCGTCACATTCAAAGGTAGTGCTGCCCCCTAACCTATATTCCCTTTGAGATGGCATTGCATTCCCTCTGGGGCAATGCATTCTACATTCTTGTAACTCTGTGTGAAAAAATGTTTCTTGGGTTCACTTTGACCTGCTTATTTCTAATTGTGAGATGATAGTCCCCCTTTCTGAATTTCCCAACGAGAGGGGAGCTTCTTTCCGTTTCTATCTTGTTAATCCTATTTCTTATATAAAGACAATTGCATCACTGAAAGCTCATGTAAAATAAACAATTTAGTTTAGCAGATCGGCTTTATTCTCATTTGATTTTTTTCTCAACATGTGTAGTTTGAGAAACTTTAAGATATAAAATGGCTATGTTGTGTACATTCATTTAGTTCCTGGATTCAAAGAATAAACTAATGATGCTAAGAATATACACATATCTGTGTGTATATACACACACATACACACACACATCAACAATAGTTCTGAGAGTCTTGAATAATTAGTTCCTTTCCAGCAAATGTTATAAGATAATGAAACTTGAATCATGGCATCAGAAATGAAAAGGAACAATTCATTTTGCTCATTGTAGCCAAAATGTGGATACTGTTATGGAGCTCAAGCATGTACGCATGGATAGTATGTGAATGCTACGGATACAATAAAATAGTATGCAATTGATCATCCTCTGATGTCAGATTTTAAAAGGAAATTGTGAATTTTTGTTCAAACCCAATGTCCAGGGATGAAAAGACTTTTATTTTTTTCATTCATGGGATGTGGGTATCGCTGGCAAGGCCAGCATTTATTGCCCATCCCTAATTGCCTTTGAGAAGGTGGTGGTGAGCCGCCTTCTTGAACTGCTTCAGTCCATGTGGTGAAGGTTTTCCCGCTGTGCGATTAGGTCGGGAGTTCCAGGATTTGACCCAGCGACAATGAAGGAACGGCGATATATTTCCAAGTCGGGATGGTGTGTGATTTGGAGGGGAACATGCAGGAGGTGTTGCTCCCAAGCGCCTGCTGCCCTTGACCTTCTGGTGGTAGAGGTCGCAGGTTTAGGAGGTGCTGTCGAAGAAGCCTTGGCGAGTTGCTGCAGTGCATCTTGTAGATGGTACACACTGCAGCCACGGTGCACCGGTGGTGGAGGGATTGAATGTTTAAGGTAGTGGATGGAGTGCCGATCAAGCAGGCTGCTTTGTCCTGGATGGTGTCAAGCATCTTGAGTGTTGTTGAAGCTACACTCATCCAGGCAAGTGGAGAGTATTCCATCACACTCCTGACTTGTGTCTTGTATATGTTGGAAAGGCTTTGGGGAGTCAGGAGGGGAGTCACTCGCCACAGAATACCCAGCCTCTGACCTGCTCTTGTAGCCACAGTATTTATGTGGCTGGTCCAGTTAAGTTTCTGGTCAATGCTGACCCCCAGAATATTGATGTTGGGATATTTGGCAATGGTAATGCCATTGAATGTCAAGGGGAGGTGGTTATACTCTCTCTTGTTGGAGATGGTCATTGCCTGGCACTTGTCCGGCAAGAATGTTACTTGCCACTTATCAGCCCAAGCCTGGATGTTGTCCATGTCTTGTTGCATGTGGGCATGGACTGCTTCATTAACTGAGGGGTTGTGAATAGAACTGATCACTGTGCAATCATCAGTGAACATCCGCACTTCTGACCTTGTGATGGAGGGAAGGTCATTGATGAAGCAGCTGAAGATGTTTGGGCCTAGGACACTGCCCTGAGGAATTCCTGCAGCAATGTCCTGGGGCTGAGATGATTGGCCTCCAACAGCCACTACCATCTTCCTTTGTGCTAGGTATGACTCCAGCCACTGGAGAGTTTTCCCCCTGATTTTCATTGACTTTAACTTTACTCAGGCTCCTTGATGCCATACTTGATCAAATGCTGCCTTGATGTCAAGGGCAGTCACTCTCACCTCACCTCTGGAATTCAGCTCTTTTGTCCATGTTTGGACCAAGGCTGTGATGAGGTCTGGAGCCAAGTGGTTCTGGTGGAACCTAAACTGAGCATCGGTGAGCAGGTTATTGGTGAGTAAGTGCCGCTTGATAGCACTGTCAACGACACCTTCCATCACTTTGCTGATGATTAAGGGTAGACTGATGGGGCGGTAATTGGCCAGATTGAATTTGTCCTGCTTTTTTTGGACAGAACATACCTGGGCAATTTTCCGCATTGTAGCGATAATGGAACAGCTTGGCTAGAGGCGTGGTTAATTTTGGAGCACAAGTCTTCAACATTACAGCCGGGATGCTGTCGGGGTCCATAGCACTGTATCCTGTGCACTCAGTCATTTCTTGACACCACGTGGAGTGAATCAAATTGGCTGAAAACTGGCTTCTGTGATGGTGGGGATATTGGGAGGCGAGGATGGATCATCCACTCGGCACTTCTAGCGGAAGATGGTTGCAAACGCTTCAGCCTTGTCTTTTGCACTCACGTGCTAGACTCCACCATCATTGAGGATGGGGATGTTTGCAGAGCCTCCTCTTCCCAGTAGTTGTTTAATTGTCCACCACCATTCACGATTGGATGTGGCAGGACTGATCCGTTGGTTCTGGGATCGCTTAGCTCTGTCTCTAGCATGCTGTTTCCGTTGTTTAGCATGCATGTAGTCCTGTGTTGTAGCTTCACCAGGTTGGCACCTCATTTTTAGGTATGCCTGGTGGTGCTCCTGGCATGCTTTTCTACACTCCTCATTGAACCAAGGTTGATCTCCTGGCCTGTTGGTAATGGTAGGATGAGGAATATGCTTTGCCATGAGTTTACAGATTGTTTTGTAATACAATTCTGCTGCTGCTGATGGCCCACAGCGTCTCATGGATGCCCAGTTTTGAGTTGCCAGATCTGTTCTGAATGTATCCCATTTAGCACAGTGGTAGTGCCACACACCACTTTGGATGGTATCACTCAGTGTGGAGACGGGACTTCGTCTCCACAAGGACTATGTGGTGGTCACGCCTACCAATACTGTCATGGACAGATGCATCAGGTAGATTGATGAGGACGAGGTCAAGTAGGTTTTTCCCTCGTTTTGGTTCTCTCACCACCTGCCGCAGGCCCAGTCTGGCAGCTATGTCCTTCAGAACTCGGCCAGCTCAGTCAGTAGTGGTGCTACCGAGCCACTCTTGGTGATGGACATTGAAGTCCCCCACCCAGAGTACATTCTGTACCCTTGCCACCCTCAGTATTTCCTCCAAGTAGTTTCTCAACGTGGAGGAGGACTGATTCATCAGCTGAGGGAGGGCGGTAGGTGGTAATCAGCAGGAGGTTTCCTTGCCCACGTTTGACCTTATGCCATGAGACTTCATGGGGTCCGAAGTCTCCTGACTGTATACCACTGTGCCGCCACCTCTGGTGGGTCTGTCTTGCTGGTGGGCCAAGACATACCCAGAGATGGTGATGGAAGAGTCTGGGACATTGGCTGAAAGATATGATCCTGTGAGTATGGCTATGTCAGGCTGTTGTTTGACTAGTCTGTGGGTCAGTTCTCCCAATTTTGGCACAAGTCCCCAGATGTTAGTGAGGAGGACTTTGCAGGGTCGACTGGGCTTGGTTTGCCTTTGTCATGTCCAGTGCCTAGTGGTCCGTGCCGGGTGGTCCATCTGGTTTTCTTCTTATAACTCTGTCGGGCTCAAAATAGTGTTATTAACGGTTGCATATATTTTAGTTGCCCCATCATCTTCATGCAATATATGGAGATAACTGTACACATATTGTCATCTCAGTCACTTGTTTCTCTGTTTTATGCTTCTGTTGGTTAGAGGAAACCTGGGATGTGAACATTGAGTGTAGAATTTCTCCTCCTATTACATCATGATGCTCCATCTACTGACACCATCAACTGGGGCTTTGCATTATGGATATATTTCACCATTCATGATATCGAGGCTACTTTGCTGAAAAACCACCAGTCAACAACTTACTTCTGCTGCCAAGATTACAGTCTGGTTGTAATGGGTCTTGCACATAGTAGCCTTTTGTAATTGTGCCAAAAAAAGTATCCAACTGCTAGCCAACTGTCAATTGTGAAATTGTTATTCTACATCATTGGACATCAATGATGAGACAGCATTACTTAAGTTGGCTGCACCTGCAGGAACCTCAATAAGAATTATGAACTGGGTACTTATAAGGTGATATAGATCAGCTTACAGGGCTTGGAGCATTTTCTGTTAATCCAATACAAAACTAGGTAATGATGAAAAAGACCAATTGACAGAACCTGCTCTGACTGGTGCACTGAGTAGGATGGAGTCAGCAGTGTAGTAATTGATCTCTGCTGTTGCTCTGCCCAATCTACAATTTTGACAACAATTGCAACTAGAGAAACAATGAAACGTCATCCAGGGCTTGTACTGATGAATTAGAACAAATAAGTTTCTCTTGATTGAATTGTTCTTTGGTCATGAAAACTGAACCTATGTTTTTCTATTTGAATTTGATTTAAAAACTGATGAAAAATGTTATGATATTGTATTATTTCAACTAAATCAAAGTTCGTTAATTTTTGTGAAATAAGTATTTGTTTCTTAAAAATTGGTTTTAGCATTCCAATGATTCTCTTTACCAAAATCATCTTGTAGAATAATTTCAGCCTTTCAACTAATTTGTAGAAACAAGCCCACTTAGTGATTTACATTTATATACCATAAATGACATTCAAACCACTAAATTTAATGTACATAACAACAGAATCCTCTTTACAGGAATGAGGTTGTTTGAAATTAATTAAAGCAATTCATTAGTCATGAAATTCTTTCAGCTAAAAGTCATACGTATTATTTGGGACCTTTTTAAAAATATTTCTATGTGTGGTTGAGAAAAATATTGCTGCAGTAACCGTAACTATTTTCCTGCTAATCTCTTGAGGCAGATATTTGGGATGTTGGGTGTGAAAGCACTTTAGACAGCTTCTGGCAGCAGTTGTCAGCAGTAAGTTAAGATGTCCAATCAGAAATTATTCATGTTTACCATCCCAGCAACTGGAAATGAGCCACTTGACCTCTGCAAAATGCATGACTTATTACACTATTGGCAGAAAATGAACACACACAACTCATCTTAGTCAAATTATTGTATTAGTTAATCAGTACAGAAAAAGTATGTTTTTTCTGGGAGGTAAATCTAAGTGGTCAATTGCAAATAGCTTTGGTCTGTTATTGAGAGAGAGAAACCATTACCATTGCCAAGTCCCCCACCATCATCATCCTGGGGGTCACTATTGACCAGAAACTCAACTGGAATAACTACATAAATACCATTGCTACTAGACCAGATCAGAGGCTGTTTATTCTGTGGCGAGTGGCTCATTTCCTGACCCTCCACCACCTACAGGGCATAAGTCAGGATTGCGATGGAATACTTTCCACTTGTCTGGATGGGTCCAGCTGCAACAACACTCAAGAAACTCAACACCATCCAGGACAAAGCAGTCGGTTGATCAGCACCCCATCTTAGCTTAAGCAGCCACTTCTTCCACCACTGGCATACCATGGCTGCAGCGTATACTATCTACAGGATGCACTGCAGCAACTCATCACAAGGCTTCTTCAGCAGCACCATTAGAAGTGCAAGGGCAGTAGGTGCATGGGAACACCATCACCTCCAAGTTCCCCTCCAAGTAACATACAATCCTGACTTGGATGTATATCACCGTTCCTTCATCTTCACTGCGTTAAAATCCTGGAACTCCCTACCGAACAGCACTGTGGGAGGACCTTCAACACATGGATTGCAGTGGTCCAAGGAGAAGGCCCACCACCAACTTCAAGGGCAACTAGGAATGGACAATAAATCCTGACCTTGCTAGCATTGCCCACATCCTAAAGAATTATAAAAAAACACAATCTCCAAAGTCCACAGAAATGCAGAGCCCTGCAGATTGACATTATCATAAAATTGTGACAAGGTGTGGTAACATCAGGTTTACAACAATACTGTAATAATAGTTTATCCACTAGATGGAGTGCTAGCCAAGCTTGTTCAGAGTTTCAAGTCAATTCTTGTGCATCTTTTCAGTTGTAAAAATAAAGTTTGTGTGAGTGAATCGGCACTACCATGTTGCTGTCAGATTTCATAAACAGATCTGCAGCCCCTTCACCCTCCATGGCAGACGTCTTATTTGCTGGCATCCACTAGTACATGGGGTGCCCTTTCATTCACTGTATCCTGCTGTCATTAATATATTTATCTAGAGAGGGGGTTGGGTTCCACCAGTTAAGCACATAAATTATTTGATCAACAACATGCTACATTTGTGGGGTCCAATCGCAGGAAGGGAAGCAAGTTTGCTTGAGGGGCTGGGGGGAAGCACTCCTGCTCCTCCTGGCCACGAGCAGTGCTGGAAAACCACGTACCTGCTGAATCCGGCCGTTCTCACCTCTCTTAAGCTGCCGGGTTTCCCAAGCCCCAGGAAACCTGCGGCTGTTAAATTTCTGGGCACAACACTTTAGAAAGGATGTCAAGGCTTTAGTGAAGGTGCAGAAGAGATTTACTAGAATGGTACCAGGGATGAGGGACTTCAGTTATATGGAGAGACTGGAGAAGCTGGGGTTGTTCTCCTTAGAGCCAAGAAGGTTAATTGGAGATTTGATAGAGGTGTTCAAAATCATGAACGGTTTTGATAGAGTAAATAACGAGAAACTGTCTCCAGTGGCAGAAGGGTCGGTAACCAGAGGACACACATTTAAGGTGCTTGGCAAAAGAACCAGAGCCGACCTGAGGCAACATTTTGTCATGCAGAGAGTTGTTATGATCTGGAATGCACTACCTGAGGGTGGTGGAGGCAGATTCAAAAATAACTTTCAAAAGGGAATTGGATAAATACTTGAAGGGGAAAAAGTACTGGGCTATGGGGAAAGAGCAGGGGAATGGGTCTAATTGGATAGCTCTTTCAAAGAGCCGGCACAGACATGATGGGCCAAATGGCTTCCTCTGTGCTGTAGCATACTATGATACTATGTAAACATTTCCTCTGTGCTATTGCTATTTTGCTCTGTACTCTGTAAAATAGAATGCTTAAATTCAGCTGCACAGAAATAAGTTCCAGTCTGATTTTAAAGATGTTACTACTGTTGTAAGATCCAGAATGTGGCAGATTTGTGACAATACCTAATTTACCCCCTTCTGTATGCCTTTTTAAAATAAATCAATAAGGAGACACTGGGTTTCCCCATTGTCATCAAACAAAAAACAAATAAAAGTGCCCTCCTTTTAGATGGGCACAACTAATAAAGAACTAAACTATAAAAAATAAATAAAATTTATAACTTAATTAATAATGTTGTTGCTAGTGTCCAGTGTACACTCTGGTCCCTGCGGTGCCCACAGGGCGCGGAAGGCCTGAAGCGTACAGGCGGACACCACAGGCTCCTTCTCCATGGCCATCTGGGCACGGGCAAGACCGCAGAAGAGAGGCAGACAGCCAGAGCAACCGACTCCACGACCCACGTCCAACCTGGACCTGTAGATGGCCACTTTAGTTAGGCCCAGGAGCAGAGACTTGAGAAGGTTCTCCGACTTGCCCTCTCCCCTACGCACCAAGTCTCCTTCTGTATTGGATGAGAGTATCAAGTACAGGTTTTATTTTAGCATTCCGCGCAATGTAATTTAAAAAAATTGAGTTCTAGAATATTTTGCATACTTTTTCAGGTCATGGTGCAATACAGAGTGTGTGCTACATTACAGATTACAAGGTGCTTGCTTGTAAAAACATTTGAGGATCTTATACAATCTGTTAGTTCAATACCTGCAAACTTAATGGAATAAATTTGAGGATGACTTGCATGATAACATCCAAGTAAACAGCTGCCAATCTGGATTTAGAACAGGAAGATTCTTTCTGACCAAACTCCTTGACTTTTTGAGGCAGTGACATCCCAAGTGGACTGTAGAACGCCTTAGAATGTGGTGCACCTAGACTTCCAAAAATCATGTGACAAAGTTCCATATGAAAGATCAGTATTGAAGGTCAACGTGGCGGTGTTTCAGAGTAAATTTTGGGAATAGGTAAGGAATTGGCTGAAAGATAGAAACCAATGCACACTCGTTAGAGGAGGCATGTCAGGGGTAGGGAGGTGCAGAGTAGTCACTCCGGGGATTGGTGTTGGGACCACCTCTATTTCTGATTTACATCAGTGTCTTGGATTAAGGAACTCAGTGCAAATTGTTCAAATTTGTAGATGATACTAAACTCAGAGTATGATGTGGGGAAATGTGAGGTTATTCACTTTGGTAGGAAGAATAGAAAAACAGAATATTTTTTAAATGGTGAGAAACTATTAAATGTTGGTGTTCAGAGGGATTTGGGTGTCCTTGTACACGAAATACAGAAAGTTCACAAGCAGGTATAGCAAGCAATTAGGAAGGCAAATGGCATGTTGCCTTTATTGCAAGGGGGTTGACGTACAAGAGTAAGGAAGTCTTGCTGTAATTGTACAGGGCTTTTGTGAGACAACACCTGGAGTCCTGTGTACAGTTTTGGTCTCCTTAGCTAAGGAAGGATAGACTTGCCTTAGAGGCAGTGCAACAAAGGTTTGCTAGATTAATTCCTGGGATGAGAGGTTTGTCCTATGAGGGGAGATTGAGTAGAATGGGCCTATATTCTCTGGAATTTAGAAGAATGAGAGGTGATCTCATTGAAACATATAAGGTTGTGAGAAGGCTTGACAGGGTAGATGCTGAGAGGCTGCTCCCCCTAGCTGGAGAGTCTAGAACTAAGGGGCATGGTCTCAGGATAAGGGGTCGGCCATTTAGGACCGAGATGAGGAGAAATTTCTTCACTCAGAGGGTTATGAATCTTTGGAATTCTCTACCCCAGAGGGCTGTGGATGCTCAGTCACTGGGTATATTCAAGACTGAGATCGATAGATTTTTGGACTCTAAGGGAATGGGGATTGGGCGAGAAAGTGGAGTTGAGGTCAAAGATCAGCCATGATCTTATTGAATGGCGAAGCAGGATTGAGGGGCAGTATGGCCTACTCCTGCTCCTATTTCTTATGTTCTTATGTTCAGAGGGGCAATTGAATTTGAGGAGGCAAGTAGGCAGAACAATAGCAGATTAAATTTACAATTTAATAGACAAGTGCAAAGTACTGCACATAGGTAGAAAAAATGAGCAACATAAATACTCCATGAATGGTATCGGAATAGCTAAGGAGATCTAGGAGTCTTAGTAGACTCAGTGCTCAACACATCCAATTATTACAATACAGCAATCAATACATTAAATGAACACTGAACTATCTAGTCAAAACAGTACAGGCCAGAGGAAGTTGTGCTTAAACTCTATCGTCCTCCAGTCAGAACCTTGAATACTGTGTCCAATTTTGGTCACAAGACACAAGGGAGACATTCAAGCCTGACAGCAGTTTGGAGTTCAGCCACAAAGCTGATCCTTTAGAGGACTGAGGTACGAGAAACAATAGAGAAACATAGCTTTGAAAAGAGATGTGACCTTATAGAGGCATATAAAATAGTATTAAACATGGAAAAGGTAAATTCCAAAACTTACTTAGACCATAAAAGCATAAGACCATAACAGATAGGAGCAGGAGTAGACCATTCGGCCCCTCGAGCCTACTCCGCCATTTAATGAGATCATGGCTGATCTGATTTTTACCTCAACTCCACTTTCCCGTTCTTTCCCCATATCCTTTGACTCCCTTGCTGATCAAAAATTTGTCTAACTCAGCCTTGAATGTATTCAATGACTCAGCCTCCACAGCTTTTTGGGGTAAAGAATTCCAAAGATTCACGACCCTCTGGAAGAAGAAATTCCTCCTCATTTCTGTCTTAAACGGGGACCCCTTATTCTGAGACCATGCCCCCTAGTTTTAGATTCACCCATGAGGGGTAACATCCTCTCAGCATCTACCCTATCAAGTCCCTTCAGAATCTTGTATGTTTCAATAAGATCTCCTCTCATTCTTCTAAACTCCAATGAGTATAGACCCAACCTGTTCAATCTTTCCTCATGAAACAACCCTTCCATAACCGGAATCAATATCGTGAACCTTCTCTGAACTGCCTCCAATGCAAGTATGTCCTTCCTTAAATAAGGGTACCAGAACTGTACGCGGTACTCCAGGTGTGGTCTCAATAGTACCCTGTACAGTTATAACATGACTTCCCTGCTTTTATACTCCATCCTCCTAGAAATAAAGGCCAATATTCCGTGTGCCTTCCGGATTACCTGATGCACCTGTAAGTTGACTTTTTGTGTTTCATGTACGAGGATACCCAGATATCTCTGTACCGCAGCATTTTGTAGTATGTCTCCATTCAAATAATATTTTGCTTTTTTATTTTTCTTCCCAAAGTGGATGACTTCACATTTTCCCACATTATATTCCATCTGCCAAATATTTGCCCACTCACTTAACCTGTCAATATCCCTTTGCAGACACTTTGGGCTCGATTTTAGCACCCGCTATCGGGTACGTTCTCGGCGGGGGGGCCCCGAAAATTGCGAAATCCAGGAGCGGGACCGGATCGCGCCTCGATCCCGCCCACTTCCGGGTTCCCCGCTGACGCGCCGGTGTGCGCGCGCAGCCCCCGCTGGTGGGAATCCCGCAGGCAATTAAAGCCAGCGGAATGCCACTTGACAATATTTAGTTTGGTATTTCAGGTCATTAACTGACCTGATTAAGGGACTGTGTGTGATTTTTGATCAACATGGGACTGTTTCCCACACTGGGGGAAACACTCCCAGCTCGAATGGACGTGTTGCAGCTGTCAGCCTGTGGCAGCTGCAAAGGTCCATTTGACAGGTGGGGGGGTAAACCCTCACCCATTGCAGGAGGCCACTCTGTCACTTGGGACAAAGTTTAGCCTCCACCACCCTCCTCCTGACGGTCAAAGTCACCAACCTGCACACTTACCCCGGGGTCCGGAGACATGTACCTACCTTGCGGACACCCTCAGATGTACATCTTGCGGATGGGGACCGCCGCAGCTGCAGTCATGACCTCCTCGGAGGGCGAACAGTATCACCAGCCTCACCAGCCTCGCCATCCATGCCGTCCACCTCAGACTCGTGGAGCTCCACAACAGAGTGCTGTGACACATCCACCTGTACAGCAGGAGGGAGGGCTACCGCAGAGAGAGATGCGTCGCAGAGGGCACTACCCTCGCCACAGGTTCCACAGATCGAGGCTCAGCCTCCTGGACCTCTCTGAGCAGCAGTGCACACAGAGGCTCAGAGTCACTCGACATGTAGTCGTGGACATCTGCAGCCTCTTTCATGCTGAGCTGCTCCTGGCTGGCCCGAGCACCATCTTCTTACCTGTCGCTGTCAAAGTCACCACTGCCCTGAACAACTTCTCCTCCGCATCCTTCCAGGGTGCAACCGGGGACATCGCCGATGTCTCTCAGTCATCTGCGCAAAAGAGCCCTGCAAATTCACCTACACCCACTCTGCAGTGACACAATGGGTGGCATCAGTGGTGGGTCCTCATAGTGATACCCAGGAGCGGGCATTATTGCACAAACCGGACATGATTCGCGAAGACATGGCAGTAGTGGTGCCAATATAATGTGTGATGTGAGTTGTTCTGAAATTCAATATAAGTAACAACCATGACAAACCCTCAAACACCCTTGTGCATCCCCTTCATGCTCACGACACGTTTGCCTTACGCTGCCTACTGCACATATGTGATGCATGCCCTGTGGCTGCAGCACAGGTGGTGGCAGGTTGAGTGAGGCTGGCCGTGAGAGAGATGCACGAGAGGGTGAATATGGGATAGAGCCATGAGATTGTATGAGGATTGGGTTGCGTGGTAGTGGCGGGATGAGTACTGGCGAGGTGAGTAGGTGCAGGTAAGATGAGGATGGGGTTTGAATGGGTATGAGGGGTGATGTGACAGAGTAGTGTTGGCAGTGCCGAAGGAGATGTGGGGTGGGGGCAGTGATGTGGCAGACGGAGTGTAGGGGAAAGACTACGTGTACTCACTTTGGCTGAACTACTGAGGTCATTGGACCGCCTCCTGCACTGTGTGCAGGTGGGCGATATGTTGGTGGCGCAGCTGACCCCCTCTGCCACCTCGAGCCAGGCCTTCCTGGTGGCGGAGGCGGGCCGCTTCCTCCCGCCCGCCGGGTGGAAGATCTCTGTCCTCCCCCTCCTCCTCACCCCATGTATTGATACCTGGGGTGAGGCATCATTAAACTGGGAGCAGCCTTCCCCCTGGGCTGCTCCATGCTGTAATTTGTTCCATTGGTTGCAGCATCTGTCAGTGGAGGACTGCCCCTTTAAATAGAGCGCCTCCAGCTGACAGATCGTACTGCGCATGCGCAGCCCGCCCGACGCGCAGATCAGCAGCGGGGAACCCGGAGGAGCAGGTAAGTGAATCCAATTAGTGGGTTGCCTGCTACTATCGCGCGGGAAACCCACTAATTTCACCGCATCCGCCAAGAACCCGCAGCCCTGCTAAAATCGGGCCCCTTGTGTCCTCATCGCAGCAAGCTTTTCCAACTATCTTTATATCATCAGCAAATTTGGCCACAAGACACTCTGTTCCTTCATCCAAGTCATTATATATATTGTAAATAGTTGAGGCCCCAGCACTGATCCCTGCGGCACCCCACTAGTTACAGATTGCCATCCTGAAAATGAGCCTTTTGTCCCGACTCTTTGTTTTCTGCTAGTTAGCCAATCCTCTATCCATGCCAGTATATTACCCTCAATACCATGAGCTCTTATCTTGTGCAGTAATCTTTTATGTGGCACCTTATCGAATGCCTTTTGGAAATCCAAATATACTGCATCCATTAGTTCCCCTTTATCCACCCTGCCCATTACTTCCTCAAAGAACTCTAATAAATTTGTCAGACATGATTTCCCCTTCATAAAACCATGAAGTTACGTGTAGTGTGACATGAACCCAAGATCCCGGTTGAGGCCATCCTCATGGGTGCGTCCCGTGTTAGTCTTCTGAGGAGGTCTACGCGATTTTTCGCTGTGGCCCGTCGGAACTGTCGATCGATGACGCAACCAACAGAGTACCCTTCGTCGTCCAGTACTTCCCCGGAGCGGAGAAACTACGCCATGTTCTCCGCAGCCTTCAACATGTCATCAATGATGACGAACACCTCGCTATGGCCATCCCCACACCTCCACTACTCGCCTTTAAACAGCCACCCAACCTCAAACAAACCATCGTTCGCAGCAAATTACCCAGCCTTCAGGAGAACAGCGTCCACGACACCACACAACCCTGCCACGGTAACCTCTGCCAGACATGCCAGATCATCAACACAGATACCACCATCACACGAGAGGACACCACCCACCAGGTGCACGGTTCATACTCCTGTGACTCGGCCAACGTTGTCTACCTCATACGTTGCAGGAAAGGATGCCCCAGAGCATGGTACATTGGCGAGACCATGCAGACGCTGCGACAACGGATGAACGGACACCGCGCAACAATCGCCAAACAGGAGGGTTCTCTCCCTGTCGGGGAACACTTCAGCAGTCATGGACATTCAGCCACCGACCTTCGGGTAAGCATACTCCAAGGCGGCCTTCGAGACACACGACAACGCAAAATCGTCGAGCAGAAATTAATAGCCAAGTTCCGCACCCATGAGGACGGCCTCAACCGGGATCTTGGGTTCATGTCACACTACACGTAACCCCACCAGCGAACAAATGTTATCTGTTTTTAATATAACGGGTCATTGACTGTCTTCCTTATCTCTCTCTCTCTCTTTTTTTTTGTGGGGTTGTATATTCAGTGGCCTTTTAGATGACACCTTTCTGTCTGCTCACTGTGATTGCCTTGGCAACGGGCAGTAATCACCAGGCTTTGTTTTGTGATCTTAAAATGCAAAGGTTTCGAAATTGTCATTTCCACACCGCCTGAGGAAGGGGAAAGCCCCCGAAAGCTTGTGGGATTAAAAATAAAATTGTTGGACTATAACTTGGTGTTGTAAAATTGTTTACAATTGTTAACCCCAGTCCATCACCGGCATCTCCACTCCTTGATTGTATTATGTGTCTCCAAATGTCCTGCTACTACTTCCTTAATAATGGATTCTAGCATTTTCCCAATGACAGATGTTAGGCTAACTGGTCTATAGTTACCTGCTTTCTGTCTCACTCCATTCTTGAATAGGGGTGTTACGTTTGCGGTTTTCCAATCCGCTGGGACCTTTCCAGAATCTAGTGAATTCTGGAAGATTACAACCAATGCATCCACTATCTCTGTAGCCACTTCCTTTAAGATCCTCGGATGCAAGCCATCAGGTCCAGGGGACTTGTCAGCCTTTAGACCCATTAGTTTACCTGGTACTTTCTCTCTAGTGATAGTGATTGTTTTTAATTCCTCCATCCCCTTTGCCCCTTGATTTTCTACTATTATTGGTATGTTAATAGTGTCTTCTACTGTGAAGACAGACAGTACTTCAAACTAAACTGTGAAAGGACATGGGCACAACAATTCAAAAGCAACATTTCTGATTGATTTCAGGAAGTGCCCCTTCACAGAAATGCAATCAATACATGGAATAGTAATTTGGGAAGAGTTGCAGAGAGGAAAGTCCTGAGATTATTTACGAAAGAGTTAGATGCTGTGATGGATGGCTTTATCTTGTGATCTTGTGTACATCTGGAAAGTATTACTTATCAACAATGGTAGGTAATTCTTGACAAAAGGATTGGGAAGTGCTGGCAATGGGGCTCATGGGCAGCACTAGGTTTGGGCAGTGCATGATACCTATGGAGATTTTGGTAGGCAGGAGATTGATGGTGTGTACCTGCAAAGGTTTGTGGCAGAGAGGTAAGAGGTATCCCCTGTTCCTCTTGATGCTTCCCAGTTTCAGCCGCAGCCGGTGCATCACTTACTTTGATTGACAAATGTTTTGTCCACGTGCTCATTGAAGGGAGGAGAGGTTGTTGGGTTGCACCACAGCCGAAATTTAAACATGTGATTTTGGTTATTTATGTTAAGTCATGGACTGAATAATTCATACTAACTGTGTGACTTGCTGCTAAATTATGTTGCACTGGAGACTAACATATCCCCATGAATTTAATGCCTAACCCATGTCACAGGATTTTAGCAGAGACTCTCCCTTTGAAAAAGAGGTATAATGTACGTGATGAGATATAAAAGAACAGTTGCCCTCACCCCCTTGCTGTTCTAAATTGTTTGCACTTGTTTGCACTTTTTCCCTTTTCTACATGTAGAAAATATTTTTTACATTGTTTAAAGCTTGACAGAGAAAGATGTTTGTCTAACATTAGGAACATAGGAACATCGGAACAGGAGTAGGCCATTCAGCCCCTCATGGCTGATCTGTGATCTAACTTCATATACCTGCCTTTGGCCCATATCCCTTAATACCTTTGGTTGACAAAAAGCTATCTATCTCAGATTTAAATTTAGCAATTGAGCTAGTATCAATTGCAGTTTGTGGAAGAGAGTTCCAAACTTCAACAACCTTTTGTGTGTAGAAATGTTTTCTAATCTCGCTCCTGAAAGGTCTGGCTCTAATTTTTAGACTGTGCCCCCACTCCTAAAATCCCCAACCAGCGGAAATAGTTTCTCTCTATCCACCCTATCTGTTCCCCTTAATATCTTATAAACTTTGATCAGATCACCCCTTAACCTTCGAAACTTTTGAGAATACAACCCCAATTTGTGGAATCTCGCCTCGTAATTTAATCCTTGAAGTCCGGGTATCATTCTAGTAAAACTACGCTGCACTCCCTCCAAGGCCAATATGTCCTTCCGAAGGTGCGGTGCCCAGAACTGCTCACAGTACTCCAGGTGCGGTCTAACCAGGGTTTTGTATAGCTGCAGCATAACTTCTGCCTCCTTGTACTCGAGTCCTCTAGATATAAAGGCCAGCATTCCATTAGCCTTCTTGATTATTTTCTGCACCTGTTCATGACACTTCAATGATCGATGTACCTGAACGCCTAAGTCCCTTTGGACATCCACTGTTTTTAACTTTTTACCATTTTGAAAGTACCCTGTTCAATCCTTTTTTGATCCAAAGTGGATGACCTCACATTTGTCTACATTGAATTCCATTTGCCACAGTTTTGCCCATTCACCTAATCTATCAATATCGCTTTGTAATTTTATGTTTTCATCTACACTGCTTACAATGCCACCAATCTTTGTGTCATCGGCAAACTTAGATATGAGACTTTCTATGCCTTCATCTAAGTCGTTCATACAAATTGTGAATAATTGAGGCCCCAAGACAGATCCCTGCGGGACTCCACTAGTCACATCCTGCCAGTGTGAGTACCTTCCCATTATCCCTACTCTCTGTCGTCTTTCGCTCAGCCAACTTCCTAACCAAGTCCATACTTTTCCCTCGATTCCATGGGCTTCTATCTTAGCTAACAGTCTCTTATGTGGGACCTTATCAAATGCCTTCTGGAAGTCCATATAAATAACATCCATTGACATTCCCCTGTCCACTACTTTAGTCACCTCTTCAAAAAATTCCATCAGGTTTGTCAGGCAAGACCTACCTTTCACAAATCCATGCTGGCTCTCTCTGATTAACTGAAAATTCTCGATGTGTTCAGTCACCCTATCCTTAATTATAGACTCCAGCAATTTCCCCACAACAGATGTTAGGCTAACTGGTGTATAATTCCCCGGTTTCCCTCTCTCTCCTTTCTTAAAAAGTGGAGTGACATGTGCAATTTTCCAATCTAGAGGGACAGTTCCTGAATCTAGAGAACTTTGACAGATTATAGTTAGGGCATCCGCAATGTGCTCACCTACTTCCTTTAAAACCCTGGGATGGAAACCATCTAGTCCTGGGGATTTGTCATTCTTTAGTGCTATTATTTTCTTCATTACTGTTGCTTTACTTATGTTAATTTTATCGAGTCCTTGTCCCTGATTCAATATAAGTTTTCTTGGGATTTCCGGCATGCTATCCTCTTTTTCGACTGTAAATACTGACGCAAAGTAATTGTTCAACATGTCCGCCATTTCCCCATTGTCAATGACAATATCCCCACTTTCAGTTTTTAAGGGGCCAACACTGCTCCTGACCACCCTCTTTTTCCTAATATAACTGTAAAAGTTCTTTGTATTGGTTTTGTTATCCCTTGCGAGTTTCTTTTCATACTCTCTTTTTGTAGCCCTTACTGTCTGTTTTGTGACCCTTTGTTGATCTTTGTTTCTTTCCCATTCGCCAGGATCTGTGCCATTTTTTGCCTTTTTGTATGCCCTTTCCTTATGTCTTATACTGTCCCTTACCTCTTTAGTTGTCCATGGCTGTTTTTTTTTGGCAAGTAGAGTTCTTGCCCCTCAGGGGTATAAACATTGCTCTATCTCTTATGAACATTTGACAACCCTGTCATACATTACCATTTCTGATGAAGTCACCAATGCACTATTGGAATTATTTTAGAATCTTGTAAAACAGACCCTTAAAACGATGGTATTCCATTTTCACCACTTCAAATATGGTCAAAATCGAGCTCTGAATATTTCTTCTTCCAACAGTTACCATGAACTTGGTCCATGAAATGAAATTCACAGTAGCTCAAATTCAATATTTTTTCACTGTAATGCAACTTGGTTTAAGATAGATACATCAACAGACACAATAGACATTAAAATTCATTGGGGGTAATTTTAAATTTTGGCGATAGTGTAAAACGGATGATATCAGATCAGCCACCAGTTAAGGGGAAGCTAGATAAGTACATGAGGGTGAAAGGAATCGAAGAAGGATATGTTGAGAGGGTGAGATGAAGTAAGTAGAGTTGGAGAAGGCTCGTGTGGAGCATAAACACCGACATAGATTGGGCCAAATGAGCTCTAAATTCTCTGTAATTCTATATAATGCACCTCGCCTGATATTCCTTTCCATTGTTTTCAAAGTTAAAATTACCCTCACTCTTTCTTCACTCGGTCACAAAGTACAGTACTAGTAATATATTTACATTTAAAAAGGACAGGTACACTATCTCAATAAGGTGAAACAGCACATTTCAATATTCCAGATAAGCTAATAGCATCTGTCAAATGTTCAGGAACTACTTTCCTTAAGCTGGAATATTAAATTGCAGGATATACCTGAGGCTAAAGCTTTCCTTCTCTGTTGGAAACCCAAATATATTGTTTCATTAGATCTTTAATAGTACATTTTCCAAATTCATTGAATGGATGAAGCAAATCCTTCAATTGAACACTCAAGCAGAAAATGCCATCCGTATAAATCTCCCATCTTTTTATCACACAATAGATACTACCGTCATATTGCTCCTCTCTTTCCATCCATAACATCACACACATTATGCAGTTACCACAATTCATTCAACTACCACACACTGCTCCCTGCTACTGTTCATTTAGCTATAACACCCTCACAAAAATGGTCACTATTTGACTCTGACCAACTTTTGCACAATCTCTACAGCCTCACAATTTGGATGAGGAGGCCCATTTGGTCATGGAGAACCTATAGCTCCCCCGTCAAAGCATCAACCTATTGCTTAAATGATTCTAGTGTTTTACCCTCCATTACTCAATCCATATGATAATCACCATTTGTGTGAGAAGGAATTTCCTTAAATCAGTCCTAAATTTAGCTTTCATAAGTTGGAACTTACGGTTTAATTAGTAGTATTTCAGATTTACCTATCCTATACCATTTAATTTCTTATGTAACTATAAATTTAACACAGGTCAAACTCTATTGTACTTGGCTGATTGTATCCATAGATCATGTAATTGCACGGCCCTCCATTTTTCCTATAAAAGATTTGTCCTGATAAATTGGACTGATGTTTTTAAAAGAGACTTTTCAAATATATGTAGCCTTGATTAATGATGTTTACCTCCAAATCACAGCTCATTTCTTTGCTTTCCACCTGCTCTTATTTTTTTCCTTTCTTTCGCTTCTTCTTGGGAATATCCTGACTTGACCTCATTAATCCTTTTAAAGAGGCCTGGCCATTACCAGTTCTAATGATGTGTTGTATCCCAAATATTACCTGCATTTCTTTTTCAGGTGCTGATCAACTTTCCAGCATTTTCTGTTTATTTCACAAATCTAGCAGTCCAGTTTTCTGTTCACCTCACCTTACTCAGGCTTCTTCATGGACATCAGCACTAGCAACATAACATATTGCAATACAAATACTCCAAAAAGGTAAGAACCTCTTCCTGTAGAAAGAGATTTATCTTTCAGACGTGGCGGATATAAATAAATTAGACTGGTTGCTGCTGAATGGTGATAGGAATTTTCCCAAGTCAATGAGGTTTTCCAGGATGAACATGAAATACAATGGGAGGTAATATCACAACCCAACCAATCCAATTTCGCTACATTCCTTACAACTCGTAGATTGAATACTCCTTCACACAGAAAGAGAGCTGTGCCTTTAGAAGTATCAAAGATAAGTTCATTTTTCTCTCATTTGTGTGGTGGGCTTGGAAATAAAGGATTAGTTTCAACACATCTTCAAAAGTAAAAGACAGAAAATTTTCAGGACAATCTCATTTTGGATGCCACTTTAAATAATAAAAGATTCATTTGCGGCAATGCAGCTGGAAATTGTGGTGATCATGTAATAGAGCTATCTGCCAGTTTTATATTTAGTAACTCATAGTCACCAATTGGCCTAAACAGCAAAGATATCAAGATGGATTTTCCTCCTAAGCCCCTTGCTGGACTCCCTACAAGTACAATGTACCCGAGGTGTGCTGAACCTGTCAGAAACGAAGTAGGCTTAAATTTCCTGTCCTGGGCTACTTGCATGGCCCAGGTGCAATCCCGACGCAAACCTGCCCCTTTGCAAGATCTTGTGCCAGGAAGTGGGGACTGGACACAGGAGTGTAGCTGCGTGCCCAAGAGCAGCAGTCACAAAGCCCTGAGGCTTTAGGTTGTCCCGGTGGGGGAAGGGAAGATATCTAAAATGAAACACTTACTAGCCTTCATTTATCTTCAGCTCTCCCAGGACCCTCGCAGACTCTCTGGTCCTTGGGGTCCCAGCCCAAGACTCAACACCTGGTTTCTTCAGGCAACCCTCCGCCAGGGCACCCCACAATCTTAGATGTAAGCTAAGTTCTGCCCATCTAGAGATGCTGAGAAAATTATAGAATAGCTTAGTGGGAGTGGAGACCTGATGTAATGAGACTCTGACCCTTTTTCCTCTTCTCCGCACCTGGGAACAGAGTATTGCCCAGGCACAGGGAATTGGAAAACCTCCTCTACCTTTTTCTTTATATCCAAATCCATGTCAATCCCAGTGAGTCTGGATAATATATAGAACATTTTTGCAGACCTCTTATCTAGATCTTTAACGATATTCCTCAATATAGTGCAACTTGCTTTTGATTAGAGTTAATTCTGTGTACCTATTGCCCTGTGGTGACAAATATTCGTCTAATTTCTAGTACAAGTTCAGGTAGGTTAGCATTATACTCATGTCCTTTGAATGAAATAGTCTACTTCAATCTTCAATATATGTGCCTATCACCATTTCAAAACCCTTCTCAGTCTTTTATCCAATGAAACCAAGTTACATTCTATGAGTATTTTTTCAAAACGTTTAAATTTAAGTCTTGGAATGTTTCTCGTCACTCTCCATTGAACCCTCTTCAATGAATCAAAGTCCCTTCAAAGTCAAGTGGCTCAAAACTGCACCCATATGGTCCAAACGTGACCTTGCCAAAGTATTGTTACAGGGCTACAAACCCTCTTCCAACTTAAAATCAAATGCCCTTGTTCATCAGTGGTTCCTTAATGTTGTTGAAACCGTCGTCCATGCCTTTGTTACCTCCAGACTCGACTAGAATCATAGAATCATAGAATGGTCACAGCACAGAAGCAGGCGATTCGGTCCATTGACCACATGCCGGCTCTTTGTAAGAGCAATCCAGTTAGTCCCATTTCCCCCCTTTTTCCCCATAGCACTGCAAAATAGAATATTCCAATGCTCTCCTGGCCGGCCTCCCAACTTGCACCGTCTATAAACTTGAACTCATCCAAAGCTCTGCTGTCAGTATCCTAACTTGCACCATGTCCTTTTCACCCATCACCCCTGTGCTCACTGACCTACATTGGCTCCCAATCTGGCAATGCCTCAATTTTAAAATTCTCATTCTTGTTTTCAAATCCCTCCATGGCCTCGCCCCTCCCTATCTCTGTAAACTCCTCCATCCCTACAACCCTCCGAGATCTCTGTTCCATTCCAATTCCGGCCTCTTGTGCATCCCCAATTTTAACTGCTCCACCATTGGCGACTGTGCCTTCAGCTGCCTAGGTCCTAAGCTCTGGAATTCCCTCCCGAACCCTCTCCGCCTCTCTACCACTCTCTCCTCCTTTAAGACGCTCTTTAAAACCTACCTCATTGACCAAGCCTGTCTTAGTATCTTGTTATGTGGGTTGGTGTATGATAACGCTCCTGTGAAGCATCTTGGGATGTTTTACTACGTCAAAGACGCTATATAAATGCAAGTTACTTTTGTTGTTGTTGTTGACAGATATTTTGATTAAATGGTCAATGATCCAAATTTTTACCTGTTTTGAAAAGAGCCAACCATTTACTGTTGCAATACACATAAAGCATGCGTACAATGTGCACTACTTTACAGTTATCCCCATTAAAATTGATCTGTGATTAGATTGCCAAACAATTTAATTGAGCTATAGCCCTCTGAATGTTATCAATATTTCCAACTTTTGACACCAAGCTATATAATTGATATCATTCACAAGTTTACAGCATTACCAAAAGTACCTTCCTCCATATTATTTATGGATACTGTAAAGTTTAGTGGATCCAACAACAATGAGCCAGAAATTGCTTAGAAAAGAACGGTGAGCGCGTTAGTGGCCAAATCAAGGAGTAAGTTCCGGCCTTCGCACATGTGCAGACAACGCGGAAATCTGGAACTTGCTCTTCCTGGTTCGTCGACGACCTGTCAGCTTCGCCTAAAAGGGATATCACTGGCTGCAATTAACAGAATCACCGGACCAGCGCCAACTTGCTCTTTTGCCGAGCTGGAAACAAACTAATATTGCTATAAAACAAGTACACTTAAAAATACCAGGTCTCAACTAAGTTTTAACAGCACAGTCATTCATAATGACTGCCAAACAACTAAAAATTAACTTTTAAAAATGTGGCGTCTCATTACTCCTTATTTTACAAGTATTTGGTCACTAAAAAACTTTTTTTTTAAATTAATAAATTTTTAAAAACTTTTTTCTTCTATCTCTTTTATTTAATTTGATTATTTCTTACCTTTTTTTGCTGTCTATAACTGTTTTAACAAATGATTTTAGTGTTGTACCTTTCACTTCTTGGATTTTATATTCTAGTTTGCAGAAACTGTTCGCAGCTTGTCAAAAATGCTGCAATCTGATTGGTCGAGGGAAGAGCATGATCCTTTTGCTTCTCCCATGGGTCCTAGCTTCGCTGGAACTAACGCTGGGCTCTTCTCCGCTTCCTATTAGAGGAAGTGAACCCAGTAAGTTAGTGGGTTAGTATAAATCTATGGAGTGGTGAGCGCAGTTGGTTCTCCACTCAGAGCAATTTACAGGCCTGAGACTCGACTGATTCCTGGGATGAGGAGGTTATCTTATGAGGAAAGGTTGGACAAGTTGGGCCTGTATACATTGGAGTTTAGAAGAATGAGAGGCGATCTTATTGAAACATATAAGATCCTGAGGAGACTTGAAGGGGTAAATGCTGAGAGGATGTTTCCCCTTGTGGGAGAGACTAGAACTAGGGGCCACAGTTTAAAAATAAGGGGTCTCTCATTTAAGACAGAGATGAGGAGAATTTTTTTCTCTCAGAGGGTCATGAATCTGTGGAACTCCCTTCCCCAGAGAGCGGTGGAGGCAGGGTCATTGAATATTTTTAAGGCGGAGTTAGATAGATTCCTGATCAACAAGGGAGTCAAAGGTTATAGTAGGTAGACGAGAAAGTAGGGTTGAGGTCACAATCAGATCAGCCATGATCTTATCAAATGGCAGAGCAGGCTCGAGGGGCCAAATGGCCTACTCCTGCTCTTAATTCGTATGCTCGTACATATGTTCATATTAACTTATATTTATATAGTGCCTTCGCCACAGAAATATGTTCCATGATGCTTCACGAAGGCAGGTGAAAAAAAATGAACACTGAGTCAAAAGGAGAGAGGAGGAAGGATGACAAAAAGCTTAGTCAAAGAGATAGGTTTATTCAGGGCCTTATAAAGGGAGAGGGAGGTAGAGAGATGGAGAGGTTGATGGAGGTACTCCAGAGAATGGGACATAGGTGGCTGAAAGCACAGACACCAATGGTGGGGCGAAGAAGGGGGGATACACAGTGGTTGGAGTCAGAGAACATAATGTTCGGGGAGGTAGGAAGTTGTAATGCTGGAAGAAGTTAGAAAGGAGGGAGGCCTCAGAGGGATTTAAACACAAGGATGAGAATTTTAAATTTGAGGCACTAGGGAACTGGGAGCCAATGTAGATCAGCAAGGATAGAGGTAATAGCGAGTGGGACCTGGTGCGGGGTATAGCACAGGAGAGTGTTGGATCAATTGAAGTTTATGGGCCCATAACAAACTTTCGTGGATCTCCATTAGTCACTGCTCCCACATTCTGCTTTATATTGAATATCCCATTTCCAAGGTAATTTGCCATCAATTCTTTGAGTCTTTTTTTATTTGAAAGCTTCAAAAGCAGAACTTGAATAATTGCCTTCTGAAAATAAATAAAGCTGCAACCACTAGATTGTGCTCATGGCTAATTTAGCTACCTTCCCAAAAAATAACGTTACATTTGTGAAGCATGACCTATACTTCTAAAATCATGCTAACTACACCTTATGGCTCTGTGCTCATCTAAAGTGCACTGAATGTCCCATCAGTTAAGTATTTGCCCCACCACTAATGTTAAACCAGCTTGTGTTTAATTCATGGATTGATGACTTACTCCTGTTTGAGTGTCAGGACTTCATTAGCTGTCTTCCAGACCATAAGCACAATATGAAGATCCTGAAAATAATAAGCAGATTCCTTCCTATTTCCTCTCAATTTTTTGAGGATCCTGGAGCGAATCTTAACTGGTCCAAATGCTCTGTATGCATTTGATTCTTTGAATTTTACAATCAAACTTATACTGGATTTATATTCCTCTGTCTTGTATAAGAAATTGATCTTTATAAAACATTCTATACCCGACGAGTGCTATCTCTTGCTTATCATCTGCTTCTAACTACTTTTCTGTGACATCAATATCAATATTGTCACTGGTTGTCTATATACTTACAATTTCAATAGATTATACCTTATGATTCTTGTATTTGTATAAAGCAGTAATCTAATCTTTCAACATGTTTTTATGCCTACTGATCATTTTGTTACAGTTAGGCATGTTTCTCTGTACTCCTCGGCTAGCAACAATCATTTGCTCATCTATGTATAAAAACGATTAGTCTCTTTTATTAGGCACTGCTGAGCATCGCTACAAATGAAAATGCAACTAATACTGAATAATATCACTTGGTGGATTACAAAACAGTAATCCAATTGCAAGGTTCAAATGGCATCATGGACCACAAAAATAAAGCTTTATATTTGCATCTGGACCTCAAGAATCGATTGCTGTTAGGAATTTTCTTCTGAGACATACCATCCCTTTGCAGTGTGCATTCTTTCCCTTACAACCGTGGATCTGTGCAATATCTAAATTGTCAGTGGTCCTAATACTGTCGACAGGCTGTGTGATGTAGGACCTCATGGGTTGCCAGTTTTAGGACCTGTGCCATGCATTATTATGAGGCTGTTTTTGATGGTAAATGTTTCTATAATTCACATAACGCTCACCACACCATAACTTATTCTATTTATGGTACAATTTAATACTGCAGACAAGATTTAGATAAACTCATGATGCCACAAGTTCCCTAAGCTGCATGGTAAATTGAAAGGAGGTGTGATGTTTAAAAAACTGTAGCCTATGACAAACTTGCAGTTCTCTCGCTAACAGCTGAATTTAGCAATATGAATTGAGCAATTTACTTCGATCCGGCAGCAATGGAGATACGCTTTGTTATGAGCTGCCATCTGATCGCTCCCCTCCATTTTTGTTTGGTGCCTGATGGAAACTGGCACCAGGTGAAAATGTAAGCAGGCCAGTGTGGCCCCTGGATAGCGTTGTTCTCCCAAAAAACAGTGCTGCGATGTAAAAGCATTTTTGCATATGACCAAATGCCAGGATATAACAGGCATCGCGTGTGGATATAATTCAATTGTCACCTCTGCTAATGTTATGTTATTGAAAATATCACTTGGTTTGACTAAAACACAAATGAAATAGGCAAATCCTATGCACAGAGAATCAGTTAACAATCCTGCTGATGTAATCTTATTCGCATGGATCAACATCACTATCCACCAAGACACAGCTAATGTTCTAGCCTTTGGGGTTTAATGGAGGTGCAATGAATAGTCACACCTATTCAAATAACATAGACATTTATTTCATATTTCTCTCCTCCTACGCTGAAGGTGCTAATTCATGAAGCAATAAGGTTCATCAGCTCTTGAACCACGTCTAAGTGGCCATTCCTCACATGAACATACATAGAAATATATAACAAGGGTGGGAAATGACCATCAGACTCATCCAGCCCATCCCATCCAGCCACTGCACTATCATGTACACTACTGACTCACCTCCCAACCATTCAATCTCCTGGGAAAGATAATAAAAAACAGAAAGCAAACCTGTGGTGAATTCAAGAATGAACTCTGGGAAACCCCTCTGCAACTCACTAAGGCAGTCAAGCGACAGTTTGAGAGGCCACAATAGCTCATAAATCCTCACAATCCCAAGTAACTCGCAACTTACACTTTGAATGGAAATGTCCTCTTTTCTCAGAAACTTATCAAGTTCACCTTAAATGCCTGTAACAAATCCATACTCGCTGAATGGTTTAGTAGTCTGTTCCAGGGGCAGTGACTGTCTATACTCTTTCTATGCATTTCAGGCTGTCATCCCTATCAATCTCAAATGACCTATACAGCTGACTGCATCAAATCCCTTTATCAATTAAAATCCTCAACCATATCCTCTTTAAGCCTATATTTCTCTAAAGTAGATAGCATGAAATGTTGGAGCCCATTCTTATAACTAAGAACCCTAAGGCTAGGTATAATTTTAGGTATAAACAGGCTTGTAGTTTCCCACCCCAAATGCAGTTGTATAGATTGAAGCACATCTGACACTTGTGGGCCCATTACCCTAACTAATCTAAATTGGCCAGCAACCTATTGGCCTCAACATTAAGCCCCCCACGACAGGCAGGAGAGGGTCATGGTGGGCGGGGGGGATTAAAATTTTTTAAGACGTCCCCAACATGACGTGTACGCGCTTGCCACCATTTTTACGGCGGAGGGTTTCGTGGCGGGCGAGTGTCCTGCCATCGAGAGGCGGGACACTTCATTGACATATTTAAATCAGGCTCTGACAGCGCAATTGGGAGTCTGATTTAAATTTAACAGTTGCCGGACAGGTTTCCCAGGGCTCAGGAAACCCGGCAGTAAAAGGGAGGCGGGAGCTGCCGGCTCAAGAAGGTAAGAGCCTCTTACAGCACTCCTTGTGGGCCAGGAGGAGCAGGAGTGCTTTCCCCAGCCCCTCAAGGAAGCCTTCGACCTACCCTCTGGTGATTACGGCCTCTCTCACCCCCTGCCGTGATCACTGACCTCCCCTCCTCTAGCCCCGATCTCTCGCTCCCACCATCCAGCAATGGCCTCTCTCCCCCATGGCCTTTCCAAGTTTTCCCCTTCTACGTGATTTATGGAGCTGTAAGTGGTTTGCCTAGGTGGTTCGAATCACCTCCCCCTTACACAGTTCTAGACGACGGGAATTATGGTGAACAGAATTGACTCACGGACAAGTTTTTCGGACTCAATCGTACAGTATTTATTAAGGTTAACACACACCGCCGTCTTCAATATATCAAAAACAAACGGTGGTGTAAGACAATACAATGCACTGCGTCACTACACAGAACCTTCCCACTAAACCCCTATGGCTTGGTTGGGAACACACAACACCCCTTCACACAATACCGGTGGTCTTAAGGATGTGGACTTGGACAATGCTCACCCCGATTGTCCCTTGACTTTCTCGCTGCTTCCCCTTGTAGAAAACATGTCTCCTGGTTCTGTACTGCCGCGCAGTATTCAAGACTCAGTTTGAGGTTCATCCATACATTTGAAGAGCGAGGCTCTGCTTCTCGTGGTGGTTTCTTCTCCGCCCCAGGCGGAGTGGTCAGTTCTTGTTGTGAAGGTGAGGACAAGCGAAGACAAGAGAAAGCGAGGAAGCAAGAGAGCGAAAAGTCCCAAAACTGCCTCCTCTTATGCCCCCAAAGTTCCAAACTTCTTCGCGCCAAAAAAAATGGAACGTTCCTTTTCCTGCGGTGCTGTTTTCGCAGCCTGCTGTTTTTATATAGTCAGTAATCTTACAGTGATGTCCTTTTGCTTCCAACCAGTCTGGGATTTTGATGGCCCTCCTCATCTACGCAATGGTGGTAATGGCTGATAGTGGGTTTCACTTCGCATCCGGTCCTGGGTTAAGTGATTTAACATTAATTAACAATGGTGTCTCCATCTCCTGCCAATTACCGTATGCATTGCCCTTCCTGGCTCCTTGTGTTCCCAGAGAAACTCTGTCCGCTCAGACATTTCCCTTAATTGGCTTGGGGTCTGGTCGGAATGCCTTGTCCATTACACACACCTGGGCCACACCCACTTTTCAAACGGGCTGCTGTTTCTTTTCAGTCGAAAAATCTTAAAATACAAAAGTCCACAAAATGTCTGTTTGTAAATCCCTGGGGCCTGCGCCGATGCTTACAAGCATCAAGGTGCACAACATCAACAGGACGGCCATCATCCACAATTCTAGTCACTTCCTTAAAGAATTTAATCAGGATATTGAGACAGGACCTATGTTTCCTGAAGCCATGCTAGGAATTCCTAATAACTGCTGAGCTCCCTGAGTGATCATAAATTACATCCTGTGTAATGCTTTCCAGCAGGACACAAACTTAAACAGTCAGTGTTTGCAAGTTATTTAACCATGGGAGCCATTGCAGCAGTACCAAATCCTGGCCTACTCAGCATCCACAGACACACACTTTCTAGCATGAACCACTGGACAACAATCAGAAGTAGGAACCCTGAATATTTTTTTTCCCTTCCTTCTTAACCCAGGGACACTGTAGCCAAGTGTAATATCCCCACAACCACCCCAGCCAACGCAGCACAAATTAGGCATCAAATTTGGGATTTTCCTGATCTCATCAGCTCCGTACCATACCAGGCGGTGCTTCTACCCACAGGGTCACCATGGGAGACAAAAGACGCTTACTAAAAGTAAAAATGTCCACCAAATATCCTTTACGCAGGTGCTTAATATGATACGTGGTCCCATAGGCGGCATGAGGAAAATGGGTTCCTTGGCTATTCTAGGAAACTGCACCCGATAGATGTGGTAAGTCCAATCAGTGGGAGTAAAGAGAAGTGTGCTTGGTCATCACCTGGTTCTGTTTAATCAGTGAAATCTCAGGTGATAAAAAGGCTGCAAAGAATCTTATACCAGTTAGGTTTTCACCTGCGACAACAATGGAG
The DNA here is from genome assembly GCF_035084215.1 of Heptranchias perlo. Lineage (NCBI taxonomy): Eukaryota > Metazoa > Chordata > Chondrichthyes > Hexanchiformes > Hexanchidae > Heptranchias > Heptranchias perlo. The sequence goes on from NC_090336.1 coordinate 43,493,462, forward strand.
CTCAACAAAAATTCATGTTGGGATGTGATTGAAAGGCCTGCACCAGAATCTGTTCCACCATGTTCACAGTATCATGCACGAGCCTGCGTCTGTGAGACTCCATCAGGCAGCATGCTTTGAAAATGCAAACAGCAGAAATAACAACAAAGCGTAGCATCCTAAAATGAAAATCCCCAACTCGCAGATTGGCCATGACACAGTGTAACACAATGCTGAAATGCCCTGTTCCAATAGTGAATCTGAAAATATGCCCTTCAACAATAGAAGCCTAAAAACTAGGACAAAAGGACAACATTGTCCCTGCACATTGGTACAACTACACTGGGCCGCACAGAAAGTGAGGATGCGACAGGAACCTAAAGGAGATAGCAGATGATGGATGGCACTGATGACACTACCATTGACAGCCTATACAGCTCCTTCAGCGCACACTGCATAAGGCTTTAATCACAACGTTTCACCAGCTAATTTAAAAATGCCACCAAAAACACCAGTTTCCTCAAGATCATATCCATAACTTGCTCTGCACACAAACAATTGACACTGCGATCTCTGCCCCCTGCTGTACCAACTTACTTACAGTAGCTAGTTTAAATTTAAACAGACAATGAAAAAGGTGGAACATTCTGCAAGAGCATCAGTTTTTGTGTTAACCTCTTAACTGCTTTGGGTGATTAAAGTTACTCATCTCAGCATTTCTATAAACTACAGATCAAAACTGCCAGTTTGCAAATCTTTGTATTGCAGCCCATTTAATAATTCAGTAATTCAAACTAAACAAAGACTGGGAATGCTTGGATCAAGTTTGTTCTGAAATAAAAATTTCTTCAGGTGATATTTACTATTGAACAATGTTTCACAGGTTGTGCTTTGACAAGTAAATTACCATACGAAAAATTGTACTCCTGGCCAGTAATGCCTGGATATGGAGTTGTATTGAATGTGCAGTGGTTTGATATACCAGCATTCCATTCTTAATGGCGTCAACTTTATTTCTACTTTTTAATGCATCAGACGTACTGTATCAAGTGGTGAAGCATGGGGAGCATTTCCGAATGCACTGCAAGTGGACAGCTATGGTTATACTGTCCCTTTTGGTTATTGAATCTGAGAAACCAGTGTTTTGCACATCCATACTTCAATGTGTGCCTCCAGCTCTCCTCATAGACGTCTGACTCAATCACATGAGAACCTTTCAAACTTTACACAGCCAATGTGTAGCACCCCTTCTAGGGGGTCTGGCTAACAGCCAATGTGTAGCATTGGCCATGTAAGACCTCCTCTTCCAAGAGGTCTAACTACCAATGGCAAATTACCGCATTTCCAGAAAAAAATTAATATGAAAGCACAGTTATATTCGTCAATATAATAGAAAATGCAAACAAATGTTTTTCATTAGCTAAAGGCCACTTTACTGCTTATGCATCTGGCATCGGCATCAGTGGGACAATTTATAGTGTCCAAATCAATTTGACCAGCAATTATTTTAAAGTTGTGTTTTTTGAGTAGATGTTTCATTTTAAAATTCTGTATCATTACAAATCTTGTATCTGTAATTTTATAATTGTAATAGTGAGTGTCTAACGTTGCTGATTGGCCCATACCAATAATGTGACATCACAGCCCAACGTGATCCAATATTGGTTCATGTTATCGACATCCAACTAATCAAGTCATTAGAAAAATGGTCAACCTGTTTGCGACCACCGTAATAGTGTCCCACCCTCGCCCCTTGTTAATTCACTATCTGAAGCATTTACCCAATCTGCCTAGTCTCACTCTGTTCCCAGGCACGATCAAGTCTTCTGCTTCACTCCCTCCAGCTCTGTTACCTTTCCAGGCCTGTCCTGGTTGTTCCAGCTTTGGCTCTGCTCCCTCTCTCCCATCAAGGCTCATCTTTAATACTCCAGTTCTGCTCCTGCCTGCCCTTTGAGAGTTCTCCTTGAAAACTACAGTTCTGCTCTCTTCTTCCTTCCCACCAGGGTCCACTTTGAATACCCACAGCAGTACCCTGGAGCCTGGGGTGTCAAGCCTTACTCTATTTTTCCCAGCTTTATGCCCAGCTCCCACTCCTTTCATCATCCCCATACTCCACATCATGCTTCCAAGCTGTGCTCTCTGGGTTGCCTCCCCTCTCACTGACATCATGTTACTTCACACTTGGCCCTATCCACTCCTATAGCAGCACCGCTGCCTTCCCACTGAGACTGGTGTATCTCTGCTCAGCACCTGTGACGCAAAGCCTACTAACCCTAACCCCTAATACACCACTCCTCCAATCAGTCCGATAACCTTCCAGCCCAAGTCCTAATTTCCACTTCACCCCCAGCCCCTCTAAGCCTGACGCCCCCCCGATCCCTCCCAAGTCAAATCACAATTTATTTCTGATCTACACATGCTGCAGCGATTTTTGAATGCATCATTACAGGCCAAGGATTGCACTTCAGATCTATCACAACGACAAAATGAAGACCATTCGCCCGTAGTAGATGTGCATCCTAGACCCGAACCCTGCTCCTTTCCTGCACAAGCTCAAGTTTCACTCTCACATGTGTGTTACAACGGCTCTTGAACTTTTTTTTTTATTCGTTCACGGGATGTGGGCGTCGCTGGCAAGGCCGGCATTTATTGCCCATCCCTAACTGCCCTTGAGAAGGTGGTGGTGAGCCGCCTTCTTGAACCGCTGCAGTCCGTGTGGTGACGGTTCTCCCACAGTGATGTTAGGAAGGGAGTTCCAGGATTTTGACCCAGCGACAATGAAGGAACGGCGATATATTTCCAAGTCGGGATGGTGTGTGACTTGGAGGGGAACGTGCAGGTGGTGTTGTTCCCATGCGCCTGCTGCCCTTGTCCTTCTAGGTGGTAGAGGTCGCGGGTTTGGGAGGTGCTGTCGAAGAAGCCTTGGCGAGTTGCTGCAGTGCATCCTGTGGATGGTGCACACTGCAGCCACAGTGCGCCGGTGGTGAAGGGAGTGAATGTTTAGGGTGGTGGATGGGGTGCCAATCAAGCGGGCTGCTTTATCTTGGATGGTGTCGAGCTTCTTGAGTGTTGTTGGAGCTGCACTCATCCAGGCAAGTGGAGAGTATTCCATCACACTCCTGACTTGTGCCTTGTAGATGGTGGAAAGGCTTTGGGGAGTCAGGAGGTGAGTCACTCGCCGCAGAATACCCAGCCTCTGACCTGCTCTCGTAGCCACAGTATTTATATGGCTGGTCCAGTTAAGTTTCTGGTCAATGGTGACCCCCAGGATGTTGATGGTGGGGGATTCGGCGATGGTAATGCCGTTGAATGTCATGGGGAGGTGGTTAGACTCTCTCTTATTGGAGATGGTCATTGCCTGGCACTTATCTGGTGCGAATGTTACTTGCCACTTATCAGCCCAAGCCTGGATGTTGTCCAGGTCTTGCTGCATGCGGGCTCGGACTGCTTCATTATCTGAGGGGTTGCGAATGGAACTGAACACTGTGCAGTCATCAGCGAACATCCCCATTTCTGACCTTATGATGGAGGGAAGGTCATTGATGAAGCAGCTGAAGATGGTTGGGCCTAGGACACTGCCCTGAGGAACTCCTGCAGCAATGCCCTGGGGCTGAGATGCTTGGCCTCCAACAACCACTACCATCTTCCTTTGTGCTAGGTATGACTCCAGCCACTGGAGAGTTTTCCCCCTGATTCCCATTGACTTCAATTTTACTAGTGCTCCTTGGTGCCACACTCGGTCAAATGCTGCCTTGATGTCAAGGGCAGTCACTCTCACCTCACCTCTGGAATTCAGCTCTTTTGTCCATGTTTGGACCAAGGCTGTAATGAGGTCTGGAGCCGAGTGGTCCTGGCGGAACCCAAACTGAGCATCGGTGAGCAGGTTATTGGTGAGTAAGTGCCGCTTGATAGCACTGTCGACGACACCTTCCATCACTTTGCTGATGATTGAGAGTAGACTGATGGGGCGGTAATTGGCCGGATTGGATTTGTCCTGCTTTTTGTGGACAGGACATACCTGGGCAATTTTCCACATTGTCGGGTGGATGCCAGTGTTGTAGCTGTACTGGAACAGCTTGGCTAGAGGTGCAGCTAGTTGTGGAGCACAAGTCTTCAGCACTACAGCTGGGATGTTGTCAGGGCCCATAGCCTTTGCTGTATCCAGTGCACTCAGCCGTTTCTTGATATCACGTGGAGTGAATCGAATTGGCCGAAGACTGGCTTCCGTGATGGTGGGGATATTGGGAGGAGGCTGAGATGGATTATCCACTCGGCACTTCTGGCTGAAGATGGTTGCAAACGCTTCAGCCTTGTCTTTTACACTCACGTGCTGGACTCTGCCATCATTGAGAATGGGGATGTTTGCAGAGCCTCCTCCTGCCGTTAGTTGTTTAATTGTCCACCACCATTCACGACTGGATGTGGCAGGACTGCAGAGCTTTGACCTGATCCGTTGGTTGTGGAATCGCTTCGCTCTGTCTATAGCATGTTGCTTCCGCTGTTTAGCATGCATGTAGTCCTGAGTTGTAGCTTCACCAGGTTGGCACCTCATTTTTAGGTACGCCTGGTGCTGCTCCTGGCATGCTCTTCTACACTCCTCATTGAACCAGGGTTGATCCCCTGGCTTGTTGGTAATGGTAGAGTGAGGAATATGCCGGGCCATGAGGTTACAGATTGTGCTGGAATACAATTCTGCTGCTGCTGATGGCCCACAGCGCCTCATGGATGCCCAGTTTGGAGCTGCTAGATCTGTTCTGAATCTATCCCATTTAGCACGGTGGTCGTGCCACACAACACGTTGGATGGTGTCCTCAGTGCGAAGACGGGATTTCATCTCCACGAGGACTGTGCGGTGGTCACTCCTACCAATACTGTCATGGACAGATGCATTTGCGACAGGTAGATTGGTGAGGATGAGGTCAAGTAAGTTTTTCCCTCGTGTTGGTTCGCTCACCACCTGCCGCAGGCCCAGTCTGGCAGCTATGTCCTTCAGGACTCGGCCAGCTCGGTCAGTAGTGGTGCTACCGAGCCACTCTTGGTGATGGACATTGAAGTCCCCCACCCAGAGTACATTTTGTGCCCTTGCTACCCTCAGTGCTTCCTCCAAGTGGTGTTCAACATGGAGGAGGACTGATTCATCAGCTGAGGGAGGACGGTAGGTGGTAATCAGCAGGAGGTTTCCTTGCCCATGTTTGACCTGATGCCATGAGATTTCATGGGGTCCAGAGTCAATGTTGAGGACTCCCAGGGCCACTCCCTCCTGACTGTATATCACTGTACCGCCACCTCTGGTGGGTCTGTCCTGCCGGTGGGACAGGACATACCCAGGGATGGTGATGGAAGAGTCTGGGACGTTGGCTGAAAGATATGATTCTGTGAGTATGGCTATGTCAGGCTGTTGCTTGACTAGTCTGTGGGACAGCTCTCCCAATTTTGGCACAAGTCCCCAGATGTTAGTAAGGAGGACCTTGCAGGGCCGACTGGGCTTGGTGTTTTGCCGTTGTCGTGTCCGGTGCCTAGTGGTCCGATGCCGGGTTGTCCGTCCGGTTTTATTCTTATTATGACTTTTCGTAGCGAGATTTTACAACTGAGTGGCTTGCTGGGCCATTTCAGAGGGCAATTAAGAATCAACCACATTGCTGTGGGTCTGGAGTCACATTTAGGCTCGACCGGGTAAGGGCGGCAGGCTTCCTTCCCTAAAGGACATTAGTGAACCAGATGGGTTTTTACGACAATCCGGGAGTTTCATGGCCATCATTACTGATACTAGTATTTTAATTCCAGATTTTTAAAATTTAATTAATTGAATTTAATTAATTAATTGAATTTAAATTCGCCAGCTGCCGTGGCGGGATTTGAACTCATGACTCTGGATTTTTTAGTCCAGGCCTCTGGATTACTAGCCCAGTAACATAACCACTATGCTACCGTACCGAACAGCCTCTTTGCTCCTGGCTGATGCCCTGAAGCCACATCCTCTCCCCACCCAGTCTCAACACCCACTCCCAACATGATGGTTGCCATTTTCCTGGGTTCTAAAAGATACAAATTTAATAAATCAGATAAGTAACATGTGACAGGCATAAAAGAAGGAAGACAGGGAAAGTTTGAGACTTATAAATAGGACAACAGAACAAGCGACAGGTGCTAATTTTCATACAGAGTGCACATTGGGCGAGCGTTTGGCGAAGCGGTCACACCCTTTTTAAGGACCGCTGGTTAGGCCACTCTAAGTCCAGTAACAAATGGTACCTGAAAATTGCATCAGGGTCCTACAACCGCTAATTTAAATATCTTAATTTGCTTCCCACCTGTTTCGGGCAAAAATGCTGGCCACCCATTTCAAGGCCTGCTCAAAAGTTGAGTCGGGTGGCCACTGGACGGTAGCTTTTGAAAAACATTTCATCTGCCTGCTGCTTCATTTAAGCATGAATAGGACGATAACAGATGAATATCGCCTGCAGAGATACAGAGATGATAACAACAAAGTGAAACAACCAATTCTTTTTACCAATCCAGTTATTAATTTATGTTTTATCCTCTTAGCTTGAGGGGGTCAAAATCATTCAAATGCCCACAATTCATAGTTTAAATCAACCATTTGTTGCACTTTTACCTAAATTCATCCATAGACCTTCCCCCAAGATCCTGGTTGGCATCCTTGCTTAAGTGCAATTTGTTCCACCTTACCTATATCAATCATCAAGTCGATCCCCTCTTAGATATTTGGAATAGTATTTTTTTTTAAGTTATCTGAAGCGATTTAGCTGTAATGCCAGAGATGGAATGTTTCAAGCATTTAATGGAATGTATAAACAGACTGTTGTTGTGGAGGTTCTTGAAATCAGAAGCTTAACTACCAGTGTAATCAATGAGAACAGTTAGAGGTACCTAATGTTAAACTGCAGGATCTCCAAGTCACATTGCTGCAGGAGTTCCTCAGGGCAGTGTCCTAGGCCCAACCATCTGCAGCTGCTTTATCAATGACCTTCCCTCCATAATAAGGTCAGAAATGGGGATGTTTGCTGATGATTGCACGGTGTTCAGTTCCATTCACAACCCCTCAGATAATGAAGCAGTCCGAGCCCGCATGCAGCAAGACCTGGACAACATCCAGGCTTGGGCTGATAAGTGGCAAGTAACATTCGCGCCAGACAAGTGCCAGGCAATGACCATCTCCAACAAGAGAGAGTCTAACCACCTCCCATTGACATTCAACGGCATTACCATCGCCGAATCCCCCACCATCAACATCCTGGGGGTCACCATTGACCAGAAACTTAACTGGACCAGCCATATAAATACTGTGGCTACAAGAGCAGGTCAGAGGCTGGGTATTCTGCGGCGAGTGACTCACCTACTGACTCCCCAAAGACTATCCACCATCTACAAGGCACAAGTCAGGAGTGTGATGGAATACTCTCCACTTGCCTGGATGAGTGCAGCTCCAACAACACTCAAGAAGCTCAACACCATCCAGGACAAAGCAGCCCACTTGATTGGCACCCCACCCACCACCCTAAACATTTATTGCCTTCATCACCGGCGCACTGTGGCTGCAGTGTGTACCATCCACAGGATGCACTGCAGCAACTCACCAAGGCTTCTTCGACAGCACCTCCCAAACCCATGACCTCTACCACCTAGAAGGACAAGGGCAGCAGGCACATGGGAACAACACCACCTGCACGTTCCCCTCCAAGTCACACACCATCCTGACTTGGAAATATATCGCTGTTCCTTCATCGTTGCTGGGTCAAAATCCTGGAACTCCCTTCCTAACAGCACTGTGGGAGAACCTTCACCACATGGACTGCAGCGGTTCAAGAAGGCGGCTCACCACCACCTTCTCAAGGGCAATTAGAGATGGGCAATAAATGCTGGTCTTGCCAGTGACGCCACATCAGATGAATGAATAAAAAAAAACTTTCAGGTCAAATTTAGTGTTTGTGAAGATTGGCCCACGAATACCCTCTCTACAAATGATAATTTAAAGTGAAATGGTCAGTAAACTGAAAATCTATTGCAACAAAATATTCATAGCTTCAAAGGAAAATTAATTGAATATTTAAAAGGACATTAAACTGTTTAGCAGGCCTTCCAGTTGTTTATAAAGCATACAGTATAATTTGATCAAAGAATCGTAACCAATAAATAAATGCATCATTATGCAGTATATTGTCTCCTCTCTGCTAACTTCCCTGGGTTTATACTGATTTAATTTTTCACTAAAATTAACAAATGGCCAGACTCATAGGGGATAATTTTATAAAATAGTGCTTCTGGTGTGCAGCCTTGCCAGCCAGGGATGCGTATCAGGAATTCCAACGTAAACCGGCCACGAAAAGCCAGCACAGATTTGTTAAAGGCAAATTGTGTTTAACTAACCTGATAGAGTTTTTTGATGAGGTAACAGAGAGGGTAGATGAGGGCAATGCAGTTGATGTGGTGTATATGGACTTTCAAAAGGCGTTTGATAAAGCGCCGCATGGTAGGCTTATCATCAAGATTGCGGCCCATAGAATAAAGGGGGCAGTAGCAACATGGATACAGAATTGGCTAAGGGAAAGGAAACAGAGAGTAGTGGTGAATGCTTGTTTTTCGGATTGGGGGAGGTGTACAGTGGTGTTGCCCAGGCATCGGTGCTGGGACCACTGCTTTTCTTGATATATATTAATGACTTGGACTTGGGTGTACAGGGCACAATTTCAAAGTTTGCAGATGACACAAAAGCTTGGAAGGGTAGTAAACAGTGAGGAGGATAGTGATAGACTTCAAGAGGATATAGACAGGCTGGTGGCATGGGCGGACACGTGACAGATGAAATTGAACCCAGAAAAATGCGAAGTGATACATTTCGGTAGGAAGAACGAGGAGAGGCAATATAAACTAGAGGGCACATCTCTAAAAGGGGTGCAGGAACAGAGAGATCTGGGGGTATATGTGCACAAATCATTGTAGGTGGCAGGGCAAGAAAGTGGTTAAAAAAGCATACGGGATCCTGGGCTTTATAGAGGCATAGAGTACAAAAGTATGGAAGTCACGATGAACCTTTATAAAACACTGGTTTGGCCACAACTGGAGTATTGTGTCCAGTTCTGGGCACTGCACTTTAGGAAAGATGTGAAGGCCTTAGAGAGGATGCAGAGGAGATTTATTAGAATGATTCCAGGGATGAGGGACTTAAATTACGTCAATAGACTGGAGAAGCTGGGATTGTTCTCCTTGGAACAGAGACGGTTGCGAGGAGATTTGATAGAGGTATTCAAAATCATGTAGGGTCTAGGCAGAGTAGATAGAGAGAAACTGTTCCCATTGGCGGAAGGATCAAGAACCAGTGGACTTAGATTTAAGGTGATTGGCAAAAGAAGCAAAGGTGACATGAGGAAAAACTTTTTTGCTCAGCGAGTGGTTAGGATCTGGAATGCACTGCCCGAGGGGGTGGTGGAGGCAGATTCAATCATGGCCTTCAAAAGGGAACTGGATAAGTACTTGAAAGGAAAAAAATTACAGGGCTACAGGGATAGGGCGGAGGAGTGGGACGAGCTGGATTGCTCTTGCATAGAGCCGGCGCAGACTCAATGGGCCAAATGGCCTCCTTCCGTGCTGTAACCTTTCTATAATTCTATGATTTTCCATCTGCCCACTTGGTACAAAACTGTAAGGTGTCCAAGGCTGAATTCCCAATAGGGATGGTTTTCTGGCCTTGCACTGCCAGTAGGGAAACACATATCAGAAATTTAACGTGCACTTCAAATGATTTTCTGACCATTTAACTGGTCGAAAGATCATGTGCAGCATGCACTCCTGAGTTACTGATATATATATATATATATATGCTGCTGAGGGCAAAGCTCCCAATTTTGTATAATTACGCTATAATGATACGATAAAAATGACATAAAATCCTTTGGTTCTTTTCCCTCCTTGATAAAGTTTAACAAATAAGTTTTCCTATTTTTTGTTTGCAAAAGTTAACAGTGAATGTACTTATCGTTTTTCACTTGCAGAATCTCCTGCTGTATATTGGCACTCAGCTAGGTTGAAGATAAAGGCAGTTGGATAATGGAACTCTTTCACTTCCCCCATCCCCCTCCCCCCACCCATCCTCCACCCTAACATTGCTGGTAACAGTATGATATAATTTCCAAACCAACCACAGCATTGACAAGATATGCAGCAGATCTCCTTCCCCATTACTCTCACAACCTTAAACCAAGGGGATAATTTTAACCCTCAAGAACGGGTGGGTTAGGGGTGGGTGGGAGGTAAAAATAATAATTTTTCCCAAGGGCAACCGATTTCCGGCTACAATGGGCCCACTTCCGGGTTTAACGTGGGCGAGCTTGAATGCACAAGTCCAGCCGAAACCCGGAAGTTGCGTCCCCAATCAATGCCAGCAGGCGGATCATCAAAGTGCCTATTTACATACTTACAAAATTTGAGGGAAGTAATTTTTTGTTGATTCTGAACCTAAAACGAATTTTACTTCACCTGCATGGGTTTCCCAAGGCTTCTCAATCTCGCCAGTGAATAGGAGGCAAGAAGGACTGGATCCATGAGGTAAGTGCCTTTATAGTGCTGCTTGTGGGCCAGGAGTAGCAGGAGTGTTCCCTCCAGGCCCAACAAGCTTGCCTGCCGCAATTGGACTCCCATGATGTTGGACTCCCACGATGTCTGACCCCCACCCCCCATATCCGACCTCTCCAATGTTCAACCCCTCATGATGGAAAGCCCCACCCCAATGGGAGGCCCCTTGCTACCTCCGAGTCTTCTCCTGATGTCCTCCATGGCCTAGGATCTCTCCCTCGCTCTTCTCCGATTCCCAGCTGCGTTCCCTCCTGACAGCCTGTCAATCTGGCAGCTGTCGCGCGGGAAAACCGGAAGCAAAATTAATTATCTTCAACTGAGATGCGATCGCAGATTCTGATGCACTCAACTCACTTCTTGGTTTTCCATGTGAATAACTACCCACCCGCTGAGTTCCTGGCTCCACCAGGTCAAAATGATGCCCCAAGTCTCAATTGAACACCCACTGCCTCCAAAGTATGACTTTCCCATACTTTTGGAACCTGAGTCAAATCGTACAAATGTCTAGGCAGCTAAAGGAGCTGCTGAAGGCTCTCATACCCTGGTTACTGGGTTGACAGTTCCTAAATCCAATTAATTTAACAGCCAGACTTTCATCCATTGGGTTTGATTCAAATATTTATTCGAAAAGGTCAAAAAGGTTGTTTTACTAAAATGTACCACTGTATGTTTTCAGTGACTAAAGGAATGCTCCAGGGGTAGCTCTTGAAATCATTTTGTAAACCTTAGTCCAAGTGCTTGGCTATTTCTGTGGCTACACATCAACCATGAACCCGAGTTTCTATGATTTTGCATTCTACCAGCAGTTGCCCCATATTATGTGTCAGCTGTGACTCAGTTGGTAGCACACTCGCCTCTGAGTTAGAAGGTTGTTGGTTTAAGTCCCACATCAAGAACTTGAGCACCAACTCTAGGCTGAGACTCCAGTGCAGTACTGAAGGAGTGCTGACTGTCGGAAGGGCCGTCTTTCGGATGAGACGTTAAACTGAGACCCTGCCTGCTCTCTCAGCTGGATGTAAAAGATCACATGTCACTATTTGGAAGAAGTGCAGGGCAGTTATCTCTGGCATCCTGCCCATTATTTATCTCTCAACCAACAGATTATCTGGTCTTTATCTCGTCGCTGTTTATGGGACCTTGCTGTGCGCAAATTGGCTGCCATGTTTCCTGCATTACAACAGTGACTACATTTCAAAAAGTACTAAATTGGCTGTAAAGCGCTTTGGGATGGCCTGAGGTTGTGAAAGACGTTAAATAAATCCAAGTCTTCAAGTCTTCCTCTTGGACGAACGATTGCTGCCTCACTTTAGTCCCATACTCATGATCTGACCACCACTGTGCAAGAAAAAGACAAGCTGATGTGAAAATACTGGATTCTAATCAACACCATCCAGGCATTAGAAAGATCATTTTGTACTTTCCATCTCACAATAGTTCCAAAAGATGGTCATGATAAACAAAATCCAATTAGCATCTTGTTGTGCAGTTCCCCCTTCACAACCTCCACCCCCCCCCCACCTACCCTTCTAAATTTAGATGAATAAAGATTACTTTAAGGGAAAAGTCAGGTATATTTTTCCACTCGCATCTAACAAGGAATCATTCCTGCTGTTTTTCTACTTAATAAAAAGGAAGAAGTTGGTCCTTACTCATCCTTTCAAAACTGGAACCCCAGTCATCCTGTCGATTGGTTAGAGGGAAGAGGAAAGAACTGTACCATCAATATAGCTTTCCTCATATCTGTCCCACTTAAACAAGACAAAATTACCTGACTTTCCTTCAGAAATAAAAAAAACACTCTGCTTAAACATGTGTACACTCTATATTATAAATCTATAGAAATACATTGAAGTCCCTTTTCCAAGAATATTACCTTTTCAATGTCGCTTAGTGGCATGGTGCAAGCCACCCATAAAATGTACAGTGGATGGGTAGAATACAGCTAGGCAGCCATATAACAAGCCATGCTGAATCGCCAACCTCAACCGTCATACTGTTGACACAGAATGGAGGCTAGATCATCAGCCACAAGGAGGGACAGGAGAGAAAATTTGGAATGAGTTGTCTAGATATTACTGCAGCTTTTGTAGCTGTTCACCTTCTTCGGCAGAGATGGTATATAGCTTTTGATAATCTGAGAAAGGGGAAAGGGGGAACGACTGGGAATTAAATATGCCAGGGTATTTAACAATCAGGAAGGACAGGCAGGAAGGAAGGGGAGGTGGGGTGGCTATGTTAATAAAGGAAGGAATCACTGTAATACAGAGAAATGATATTGGGACAAAGCATCAAGATAATGAAACAGTTTGGGTGGAGATAAGGAATAATAAGGGAAAAAAAACATTAGTGGGCGTAGTATATAGGCCTCCTAATAGTTGCAACTCTGCTGGAAGAAGTATTAATCAGGAGATAGTCGGGGCATGTAATAAGGGAACAGCCATAATTATGGGGGATTTTAATTATCATATTAACTGGACAAATCAAATTGGGCAGAGCAGCCTTGAGGACGAGTTCATTGAGTGCATCAGGGATGGATTTCTTGAGCAGTATGTAACTGATCCTACAAGGGGGCAAGCAACCTTGGACCTGGTCCTGTGTAATGAGTCAGGATTAATTAATAATGTCCTAGTTAAGGATCCCCTTGGAACGAGCGACCACAACATGGTTGAATTCCATATCCAATTAGAGGGTGAGAAGGTTGATTCTCAAACAAGCGTACTGAGCTTGAATAAAGGAGACTATGATGGTATGAGAGCGGAATTGATTAAAGTGGACTGGGAAAATAGATTAAAGGGTAAGACAGTACATGAGCAGTGGTGTTCATTTAGGGAGTTATTTTACAACTTTCAAAATAAATATATTCCACTGAGGAAAAAAGGGTGTAAAAGAAATGACAGCCACCCGTGGCTAAGTAAAGAAATCAAGGATAGTATCCGACTAAAAACAAGGACATATAAGGTAGCCAAACTTAGTGGGAGGATAGAAGATTGGGAATTCTTCAAAAGACAGCAAAAAGTAACTAAAGGATTGATTAAGAAAGGGAAGTTAGATTATGAAAAGAAATTAGCAAAAAATATAAAAACAGATAGCAAGAGTTTCTATAGTTATATAAAAAGAAAAAGGGTGGCTAAGGCAAACATAGGTCCCTTAGAGGATGAGACCGGGAAATTAATGGTGGGAAACATGGAGATGGCAAAAATGCTGAACAAATATTTTGTTTCAGTCTTTACAGTAGAGGACACTAAGAATATCCCAACACTGGACAAACAGGGGACTCTCGGGGGGGAGGAGCTAAATACGATTAAAATCACTCAAGAGATGGTACTCAGTAAAATAATGGGACTCAAGGCGGATAAATCCCCTGGACCTGATGGCTTCCATCCTAGGGTCTTGAGGGAAGTGGCAGTAGGGATTGTGGATGCTTTGGTGATAGTTTTCCAAAATTCCCTGGACTCAGGAGAGGTCCCGGCAGATTGGAAAACTGCTAATGTAACACCGTTATTTAAAAAGGGTAGTAGGCAGAAGGCTGGAAATTATAGGCCAGTTAGCTTAACATCTGTGGTGGGTAAAATTTTGGAGTCTATTATTAAGGAGACAGTAACGGAACATTTAGATAAGCATAATTTAATAGGACAAAGTCAGCATGGCTTTATGAAGGGGAAGTCATGTCTGACAAATTTGCTTGAGTTCTTCGAGGATATAACGTATAGGGTGGATAAAGGGGAACCAGTGGACGTAGTGTATTTAGACTTCCAGAAGGCATTCGACAAGGTGCCACATAAAAGATTATTACTTAAGATAAAAAATCACGGGATTGGGGGTAATATTCTGGCATGGGTGGAGGATTGGTTATCAAACAGGAAGCAGAGAGTTGGGATAAATAGTTCATTTTCGGACTGGCAAACAGTAACCAGTGGTGTTCCACAGGGGTCGGTGCTGGGTCCCCAACTCTTTACAATCTATATTAACGATTTGGAGGAGGGGACCGAGTGCAACATATCAAAATTTGCAGATGATACAAAGATGGGAGGGAAAGTAGAGAGTGAGGAGGACATAAAAAACCTGCAAGGGGATATAGACAGGCTGGATGAGTGGGCGGAGATTTGGCAGATGCAATATAATATTGGAAAATGTGAGGTTATGCACTTTGGCAGGAAAAATCAGAGAGCAAGTTATTTTCTTAATGGCGAGAGACTGGAAAGTACTGCAGTACAAAGGGATCTGGGGGTCCTAGTGCAAGAAAATCAAAAAGTTGGTATGCAGGTGCAGCAGGTGATCAAGAAAGCCAACGGAATGTTGGCTTTTATTGCTAGGGGGATAGAATATAAAAACAAGGAGGTATTGCTGCAGTTATATAAGGTATTGGTGAGACCGCACCTGGAATACTGCATACAGTTTTGGTCTCCATACTTAAGAAAAGACATACTTGCTCTCGAGGCAGTACAAAGAAGGTTCACTCGGTTAATCCCGGGGATGAAGGGGCGGACATATGAGGAGAGGTTGAGTAGATTGGGACTCTACTCATTGGAGTTCAGAAGAATGAGAGGCGATCTTATTGAAACATATAAGATTGTGAAGGGTCTTGATCGGGTGGATGCAGTAAGGATGTTCCCAAAGATGGGTGAAACTAGAACTAGGGGGCATAATCTTAGAATAAGGGGCTGCTCTTTCAAAACTGAGATGAGGAGAAACTTCTTCACTCAGAGGGTGGTCGGTCTGTGGAATTTGCTGCCCCAGGAAGCTGTGGAAGCTACATCATTAGATAAATTTAAAACAGAAATAGACAGTTTCCTAGAAGTAAAGGGAATTAGGGGTTATGGGGAGCGGGCAGGAAATTGGACATGAAGCTGAGTTCGGATCGGTCAATGCCCTGTGGGTGGCGGAGAGGGCCCAGGGGCTATGTGGCCGGGTCCTGCTCCGACTTCTTGTGTTCTTTAGATTTGTGGTTGGGATCAGATCAGCCATGATCTTATTGAATGGCGGAGCAGGCTCGAGGGACCGATTGGCCTACTCCTGCTCCAATTTCTTATGTTCTTATGTTCTTATGAATGTTTTCATGATTCACAACCCTGATATATCCTCCCTGTTTCATTGTATGCATGAGTGTGTATGCACAATGTCCATACTTAATGGAAAAATTAGGTACAGAGAGTGAATATTTGCATGTTATTTCTACAATTCACAGATAATAAATTATTTTGTGTCTGATTATAGAACATGGCATTTGTCTAATATATGTTGTGTATGGATACGAATAACAAAATTCATAAAATGTGGTTGCAGACACAGAAATTATAAATGTCAGCATGCATACATCTTCATGCCCAGTAATATTGGTTACTTATCCCAAAGTATTGAACATTACAATTTTTGAAATATTTAAGTGAAGTTTTGTGCCAGTCCTTAGGATAGGTAGCTATTAAGGGTTAGAGAACTCTGTAAACAGAAAATCTGTGCTGCAAGCAAGCTGAACTTTCAGATATCTTGAACAAGTGCAGCATAAACATTTCAAGATCAAAGAACTTGCCATATAGATCATTAATTAAGCCTTTTTAAAAGGAAAGCAAGGGTAAGGGAGGAGGATTGCATGACTGACAAATTCCCATGTCATTCATACATAAGCTGCTCACTATCTTAAACTCCAATCCCAAAATAGCCCTAAACGATAAGCTAAAAGCTGATGTAGCACTTATACAGACTCAAGTACGACTGACACATGTGGAGTGGAAAAGATCTCAATATGATGAAAAAATATTTGATCATGTTTAAATGTTTAAACAGCGCACATAGCTCCAGCAATATTTGATACACATTGTGCACTGGGTATATTCATTCTATCTTTTGTCTTCCTCTCGTGAACATGTCTCATTGAATCAGGAATATTGTCCTCACTTGCCAAACTCTTCTTGGATCCTTAAAATTATGCTTTAGAAATTGCAATCACCCAAAGCAGCAAATCAGTTCAAGCTGTTGAGTTGTTGATTCCTAACCAGATGGCTCCAACCTCAAGTCCCATGCCTCTTTGTTACTCAACCTTCTCGTTCAGTTGGTGAACTCTGTCAATTCTCCACTAGGTGGAGTTCCAACACTAGACAAAGGTGAGGATCCTATCTTGAAGGCAGAGGGGATAAAAATTGTGATTATCCGACTTACCCCCAAGCGGCCCTTGCTAACTAGCCAATCACAAAGTAGTGAAAAGGGCGGATGTCTATGGCCCACACTGTTCTGCCCTTTCAGCTGAAGAA